>NC_080541.1:14279434-14461934 GCF_028640845.1 Ahaetulla prasina
CAGCTTGCCTCCAGAAGTTCTCGGTGTTCCATCACTGGAGGTTTTCAAAAAAGAGACTGGACAGCCATTTATCTGCAATGGTATAGTAGGGTCTTTGGTTGAACAGGGGGTTATACTAGATGATCTCGAAGATCCCTTCCAACTTTGTCATTGTTACTACTTGTGCTAACTAATTACTCTAATCTTAGGCAAAAAGGACTGATGATTTTAGGAAATTTCTAAACCAGTAGATATAGAATTAGAAACTGAAATCTGCTCCTGACTTCTTAGCAAGGATATTCCTAGGTGTACATAGATGTAGATGTAGATGTAGATGTAGATCAGAGGTCTCCAACCTTGGCAACTTTAAGCCTGGAGGACTTCCAGAATTCCCCAGCCAGCTGGGAGTTGAAGTCCTTCAGGCTGAAAGTTGCCAAGGTTGGAGACCCCTGATGTAGATGATATAGATGATATAGATGTTAAAACGGAAGATAAAAACGAATAGAAACCAATGCAAACTAAGAAAGAGAAATCAAAACGAAAGCTAAAAGTGCAAGAGAAGGAAAAAATAAAAATAGAAAAATAGAAAAGAAAGAAAAATAATTCAAAGAAATAGCTTCTGATCTTTACAGCTGTTATAAGTACAATTGTAAATTGTACTTATAACAGCCTCTTATTCTATGGTTACAGCATGACTCTCTTCTTTCTACAATCTGTCTAATCATCAAAAACCATCAAAACCATAAATTCATTTTTTTTTCTGCTTCATGAAAAGAAGTCCATAAGCCATTAATAAAGATAAATTTTATCCTTTCTCTGATCAAAAAAGACAATTCAGCCATTTCTGAAAGTCACCTTCACCGGCCATTCGTCTATTGTGGATAATGCCGAATCATCCCCATCTTTGCACGTACAATAATCCTGCTTCAGTTATCATGTATAAAAACATGATTTCATAAATTTTTTTTTGCAATTTTATGTCATCATTCTTGTGGGAAGCAGGGAGGGGTTCAATCTACGTTTATCTTTTGTCAGGTGTGGAATGGGTTAGGGATGCTAACTTATCCTTAAGAGCTAATTTGATTTCCCCTCTGAATGCATATCTCTCTCCCTCTCCCTCTCCCTCTCCCTCTCCCTCTCCCTCTCCCTCTCCCTCTCCCTCTCTCTCCCTCCCTCCCTCTCTCTCCCTCTCCCTCTCCCTCTCCCTCTCCCTCTCCCTCTCTCGCTCCCTCCCTCCCTCCCTACCTCATGGTTGATGCAGGTACTCAAGGATCAGAGACAGGACCTAGAGGTATTTCGCTGGACCTCCCACATGCAGCAGAAAGAAATCTAAGTAAGAGATATTTTTTAAGATAGTCATTGATTTATTTATTTTTTGGCAAACAAGAAGTTACAGAGCCCTGGCATCTCAACTCTCCGCCTTTTCTCCCAAATTTCCAGCTAATAACTGGAAGCGGCCAGATGAAAGGCAGATGTAGAGAAAACCCGTGGAGAAGATCTGTTGAGACCATTAGTGAAACATGAACTTAGCTTGGAAAAACAGTGCATCATCATGACTCACTTGGGTATAAGAGGAAGGGCAGAGAAAGGCTGTCAATAAAGTCGGGGGTCTGGCATTTTTGGTGGTCCCTATTTCCTGACCTGGTACATCTCAAAAGGCTGACTTAAGTCTTTTATACCAAAGCTTACACCGAAGAGACATAGTTGGACAATTGTAAGTTTCTTTTTCTTGTCTCTCCAGGATGAATTCATGGTTTCCTAATAGTGTCTGCAGTTCTTCTCCAAGATCATCCCTTTATTTTCGTACCCTAGCTGAGCGATGTAAACCAGAAGATTTCAGCTATATGTTAGGCAGTTACAAACACCGTCCATCTTTTTAGACAGCATCTTCCCAGAGCTTCATACAACCTTCGCCCTACTGTCTTTACATAAAACCCAGTTCTTCCCTTGGGTCTTAGATCTGTGTAAGGTTGGGCCTCTTTAAATCATAAAATGGAGAGAGCAATTTTTTTGGGGGGAGGGATTTGCTCCCTCTGTGATTGCTCTTCTTTTTATACAATACTATCTGATAACCCGGCGTTGCCCGGGTGTTTATTTATCCCAATCCTGTATTAGACAGGAAGAGCAACTTCACTCTGAGCCCTGATTTCGGTGAGAATTAAATTAGTTAAAAATGTTTTCCCTGTGTTTCCAGAAGCGTCAAGTCAAATAATACCACCGTGTTTTTCTTCTAGCTGATCCATGATCATTTGGTATGCTTTTTTCTGATCTTGGTTTAGAAGTGGCTTCTTGTCCGCCATATATGCACTAAGCTGTTGCAGTTCTTTTCTCGTATGTAATCTGTGTGAAGTACGTCGTGTGGGTCTTATAATGATGCAAGCAGGCCGAGTTGCAATAATGTTTTATTGATCATGGCCATACATTTGTCCGTAAGAATAATCAAAGCCTTGCTGAAAATGTCCGGACCAAATGTAATTTCTAATATTGGATTTTCCCCCTTACCAGAGGGAGCCCCCTTGCGGAGTACCGTGAAGCCGTTACCATGGCAACTCCACTGTGCTGTACAGTAGAAGCCATTTTAAGGCAGTACAGTAGCAGCCATTTTAAGGCACAACAGGCGGTATCTTAATAGAACACACACCCCAAGGGGTGTTGGGATGTCTTATGGTATTCCCACAGTATTTTTTTTTCAGAAAGTAAGTCATCTGTAAACCAAGTTTGGTTGAAATTGCTCAAGGCATTTCAGAGTTATGCTGGAACATACACACACACACACACACACATATATTGCTGCTATTTTTTTAATTGAAAAGCCATCCAGAGTTGGTTTTGGAGTGAGGTAACCTAGACATTTGACAAATTAAAAAACTTAAATAAATAACTTTATCCTCCAGGTTGGCTCTCTACTAAGATGTTCAAAACTGGAAATAACAAGAAAGGACATTTCAGAGTCTTTCTGTATTCAAAGCCTGACCTCTTGTTTCTGAGAGGTTTTAAGGCATTAATAGATAATGAAAACATTAAATTATAATCTTTCCTTGAAGGCGGCAAAAGGATTGAATTACTCCCTTCAACAAATCAGAGGTAGGATTCGAAGCAGTCTTAAAGTGCATTAATGTTGGCCTTCACTAAAAAGGAAGAAAAAAGCAATTAAATTAGCAGCAGAAATATGAAATTGTGCGGAATGGTACCAACTCATATTAAATGGAGGGGAAACTGCCATACGTTTGATTTCTCTCTTTATATTAAATAACTTTTTTGTCAAATTTTGCCACAGAATAAAGGAATTTCCCCATAGTTCTTGCATTTACTTATGCTACATTGGTGAAATAGTCCAATACTTTGAGCAACACCAGTAACAAAACAGTCTCCCACCCTAAATTACACTACCAAAATAAAACTAGCAAAAATGGAGACACCAAATGTATATTTGTGTATGTTTGTATGGACACGGTGTGAACTCCATTCTATTCTGCTTCTACACACATATTCATTTTTAAAAAAACAGTTTGGGACTAAGAGATTAAGAGACAGATGGTGGGACTTGGATTTTTATCTTGTAAAGGTGAAATTTACCTCCTGTTGCTATAAGATGTGATATAATTCTGTGATTTTCTAATGTTCTTCAGATATATATTAGTGGCCAAAATTGTGGAAACCTTTTGGGAAAAATGTATTTTCTAAAACTAGCTAATAACACCACTTTTTTTTAGTAGTACCATAAAATTATAAAATCAATGGGAAGATAATTTAATTAGGAATGTAATGCAATAACTTTTATGCAGGATTTGCTATTAGAATAGCAGTTATAGTATAAAGAAGAAAAGTGAAACAAGCAGAAAAAAATGAGATAGTTTCTGACTAACAAGTTTTTTTTAAATTTACATTTATATCCCACCCTTCTCCGAAGACTCAGGGCGGCTTACAGTGTGTAAGGCAATAGTCTCATTCTATTTGTATATTTACAAAGTCAACTTATTGCCCCCCCCAACAATCTGGGTCCTCATTTTACCTACCTTATAAAGGATGGAAGGCTGAGTCAACCTTGGGCCTGGTGGGATTCGAGCCTGCAGTAATTGCAGGCTGCTGTGTTTTAATAAAAGGCTATCTTACAGCCTGAGCCACCACGGCCCTTTAAGTTTCTTTAGTCGGCTCCATAGATTTTCAATTGGATTAAGGTCTGGGCTATTCCCAGGCCATTCCAGCAGTGGAATAGGATTATCTTGAAACTCCCCCCCCATAAAAGTGGTGTTATTAGCCATCAAACCCCAAAAACACACTTTTCCCAAAAGGTGAAATACTCCCCTCAAAAAAATGATTTCCACAATTTTGGCCACTACTGTATTTGTGTTTTAATAGTTCGTGTTTCCCCTCAGATAATATCACCTTCTTCAATGGAGTCTTTGAAAATGTGGAAAGTGTTGCTGTGTTCTTTGGTAAGTGGGTTTTTATTTGCATGTTGGTTTCCGTTGGAATAAAGGATCCCTTTGTCCGTATCGGAATTTAACAGAATAACAGAATTGGAAGGGACCAACAGAGTTGGAGGTTTTCAAGTCCAACCCTCTGTTCAAGCAGGAAATCCCATACCATTTCAGACAGACGGTTGTCCAATCTCTTCTTTAAAACCTACAGTGTTGGAGCGCCCACAACTTCTAGATTCTTGCTCCACTGATTAATTGTTCTAACTTTTCCCACAAATGATGAAGAAATGTGGATGCATCTGAATGCAGATAGGTTGCAAACTTGGGAAGAGCTAGTCAGCTGCATATCGTGAATGGAAGGTGTGGCAAAGCACAACTTATTAGAACTCTTCTGGTCTTTGCTTTGAAATACAAAAGCAAACTTGATAGAGCGCATGGCTAAGCAGGTACAAGTGATAGATTGGCCCATTCGTCTGTCTGTATGAGATCCACATCATTTTTCAGCAGTGGTCTTCTACAGAGGTGGGCTGCTGGGGGTTCACAAGGGTTTGGGAGAACCTCTAGCTAAGATTCTGTGCAGTTCAGAGAACCCCCGAATCCCACTTCTAGCTGGCCCCATCTATCCCGCCTCTCTCAGGAGTCCCCACACGCCCCGTTTTGGATGCAGGCAAGTGCAGAGCACACTCAGAGGCCCAGCGAGGGTGAAAAACGGGCCTACTGGAAGTTTGGGAAGGCTGGAAATGGGCCCATTTCAGGCCTCCAGAGGACTTCTGGAGACTGGGGAGGCTGTTTTGCCCTCCCAGAGGCTTGAGGAAAGCCTCTGGAGCCCAGGGAGGGCAAAAACACCTGCCCGCCATGGTGCAGGTGGCCGACTAGGCCACGCCCACCATGGCCATGCCCATCCAGCAACCAGGCAGAGTATCCCTTGCTAAATTTTTTGAAGCCCTCTCCTGGTCTTCTACGACATTTCGATGCTCACCCAAAACTCTTAACCAGCTTAAAGGAAGACAAAGCTGATGCATTTCTTCAACCAGCTCAATTTCATTAGTGATAACTTTAATTGTTTATTAGTTGCTTTAAATATGATTCAGGGTGTTGCTTAAGAATATTAATACAGAAACTAGATTACATTTGAGCCCTAATTAAGAAACTAGCCATAATGAACCCTGGTGGTGTAGTAGTTAGAGTGCAGTACTGCAGGCTACTTCTGCTGACTGCCGGCTGAACTGCAGTTTGGCAGTTCGATTCTCACAAGTTCAGGGTTGACTCAGCCTTCCATCCTTCTGAGGTTGGTAAAATGAAGACCCAGATTGTTGGGGGCAATATGCTGAATGTCAGGGTTCCAGGTAACACCCCCAATGAAAGAAAACTCTGAGGCTTGAGTTTCCCCAAAATTCCATTGTATTACAGATGTCATATCGGCACATCTGGGAAAACCCGAATCTGAAAGTTTCCAGGTTTTCCCCCACCTAAAGGAAAGTTCAAGTCCCTGCCCAAAACCAACATGTCCATCACATGGTTCAGTCAAAGCACCTTCCCAACCGGAGAGGTCTCCCAGTTCCAGCCCTCCAGTTACAGGGCAAAATGTCCTTGACTCTTTGAGAAAGGAATATTATTATGACTATATATCTCACACATGCTCCATACAATCCCCCCTCCCAGTTTCCCACAGTAGTAAATGTGGCAGGCCTGAAGATCCAATGCAAAAGATGGCTTCCAAACCTGACACTGACTCTGTAAAACCGCTTAGAGAGGGCTGTAAATGCACCGTGAAGCAGTATATAAGTCTAAGTGCTGTTGCTATTGCTATTTGTTGTACAAAGCTTCCTAGAAACCAGAGGAAAAAGGAAATCAATTTACCAGACCTTTGGGTGGCCACCAGCTGATGTTTTGAAGCTTTGCATTAGAAGAGATGAATAACATTGTGATACTAACTTTAAGGAACGTTTTTGAGGCAGCAAATTTAGCATTCCCAGTGCAGTTTCAGCCTTTTGAATTAGACTCAAAGCTCCAACAAAGTTCAGATGAAATTTAATATAGACTTAATCAGATCACTAGTGGCTTATCAGTGAAGGTGAATTTTTAAAGCAAATGTAGTGAAAAATCTTGAATTCATTTATTGGAGTCACCTCATTTACATCGTGGTATGATAGCCATGATAGTAAAGAAACTAAAAGGACAAGTCAAATATAAGTTATATTTTATTAAACATTCTGATAGTTTAATAAACAGAAACTTCTGTATATCATGGTAGAAGAAAGAAGGAAGGACGGAGAAGAAAGGAGGGAGGGAGAGAAGGAAGGAGGAAGGGAGGGAGGGAGGGAGGGAAGGCAGGAGGGAGGCAGGAAGGAAGGAGAAGGAAGAAAGGAGAAGGAAGGAAGGAAGGAGAAGAAAGGAGGGAAGGAGGGAGGGAGGAGGAAGGAGGAGGAGGAAGGAAGGAGGAGGAGGGAGGGAGGAAGGAAGGAAGGAGAAGGAAGAAAGTAGGGAAGGAGGGAGAGAGGGAGGGAGGGGAGGCAGGAAGGAAGGAAGGAGAAGGAAGGAAGGAGGGAAGGAGAGAATGAGGGAGGGAGGGAGGGAGGAAGGAAGCTAAAGTGAAGACCTTTAGGTCTGCTGATCAGACAAAAGCATATTAGAGATAATGAGAGGATCAAAGAAGAAATTCCTTCCCCATTATTTTGACCACTGATCTCCTACTAAATGGTGCCATAGGTGAATGATAGAAAAAGTGGATTCTTCTGGAATTTTATTTATCACAAAAAAAAAAAAAAGGAAATGCATTAGGAATTATACAGGACACACATTTTTATAAAACTTCTATGAGCTAATGAAGGTAGATGGAAGCATAGATAGAATACCCATTAACATCGATAGACACATGACTGTATTTTAAATAGAAGCGCAGCACATTTTACCAGAGTACAAAGACTATGACCGAGTGACTCCTGGGCTCACTTCCTTGTGGGATGTGAAAGTGTTGATTTCTGTGGATAATTATAAATGTGAACATAATTACTTGGTTTGAAAGCCACCAGGGGTAGAAATGCTCCCAGTTCGGACCGGATTGCCCAATCCAGTAGCGATGGCGGTGGATGGTTTGGAGAACCGGTAGCAAAAATCCCTTCCCCCCCTCCATGGCCAGCTGAGTCGCGCTATCATCAGAGATTTTTTATTATTATTATTTTTAAAAACATTTTTTCTTTCGCCGAAAAAATGCTTTTTAAAGTAAAAAAAGCTTCTGATGATCACGTGGCTCAGCTGGGATCATCAGAGCCTCTTAAAAGCATTTTTTCTACAACCTCTTTGGCCGAAGAGGTTATAGAAAAAACGCTTTTAAAAGGCTCTGATGATTCCAGCTGAGTTGCCTGATCGTCAGAACCTTTTAAAAACATTTTTTTACAACCTCTTTGGCTGAAGAGGTTGTAGAAAAAACGCTTTTAAAAGGCTCTGATGATCCCAGCTGAGTTGCCTGATCGTCAGAACCTTTTAAAAGCATTTTTTACAACCTCTTTGGCCGAAGAGGTTGTAGAAAAAATGCTTTTAAAAGTTAAAAAAAAAAAAAAGTTGGCCACGCCTACCTAGTCACATTACCCCCCAATCCACACCCACAGAACCGGTAGTAACAAATTTTACATTTCACTTTTTAAAGTGAAGGATGAGCCGAACCTGAGATGCTGCAGATGTCAAACTTATCCTTGACTTTACTTGGATGCCAGTTTGACTGTTAGCTTCTTCCCATCTTTGCAGATTGTTTGGGCTCTCACTTCTCTTGGCTTCAGTCCGTGTTCACCAGCTTTCCTCCGTTGCTCAACTTTGTGAGCAGAATGAAGTGTGTGACTGGTGTTTGCCCAAGAGACTTTGAAGACTATGGCTGTGCCTGCCGATTCGAGACGGAGGGTTTCCCTGTGGATGAAGTAGATGGGTAAGATTTGGACCACAGACAAATTCCTTGTGTTTCCAATCACACATGGCCAATAAAGTATTCTATTCTATTCTATTCTATTCTATTCTATTCTATTCTATTCTATTCTATTCTATTCTATTCTATTCTATTCTGTTCTGTTCTGTTCTGTTCTGTTTTATTCTATTCTTTTATATTGTTCTATTCTATATTATTCTATTCTATTCTATTCTATTCTATTTTTTTTAAATTGAATTTATATCCCGCCCTTCTCCGAAGACTCAGGGCAGCTTACAATGTGTTAAGCTATAGTCTTCATCCATTTGTATATTATATACAAAGTCAACTTTATTGCCCCCAACAATCTGGGTCCTCATTTTACCTACTTTATAAAGGATAGAAGGCTGAGTCAACCTTGGGCCTAGTGGGACTTGAACTTGCAGTAATTGCAAGCAGCTGTGTTAATAGCAGACAGACTTAGTCTGCTGAGCCACCAGAGGCCCTATTCTATTCTATTCTGTTCTGTTCTGTTCCGTTCCGTTCCGTTCCGTTCCGTTCCATTCTATTCTATTCTATTCTATTCTATTCTATTCTATTCTATTCTATTCTATTCTGTTCTGTTCTGTTCTTCTGTTCTGTTCTCTTGTCTTCTCTTGTGTTCTCTTCTAGAAGCTAAGTTTGAAAAACAAATGCTAATCCTTGAAATGATCGGTGGTGAGATTGAAACCAGATCAGTTCGATTCTTGATAAGTCTTTCCATTTTTTAGTTTTGTGGCTGTTCAGAAACGCTTCAAAGCGAACGTGCTTAAAGAAATAGCGTCAGGCAAAACTGAACATTGAAGCTGCCACGAACCATCTCTCTTAATGATACTTTGATTTCTTCTTCTCTTCTGGAACCAGCTGCTGTTTTCAACATCGGAAATGCTATGAAGAGGCAAACGAAGAAGAATGCGCCTGGGATCCTACCAAAATCATCATGAACATCAGTTGTCTAACCAAAAACATCACCTGTGGTGAGTTTGAAGTAACAAAGCACTACGAAACTGTCAGAGTATATTCATGGACTGGAATAGGGCATAGCAACAATGCCAATGAGGGCTGTTTGGTAACTGAAACATAGCATTTGTCACATGGGGCCATAAGAGGCAGCTTGGCGTCTGAGCGTGACTTAACTGTTTTGTATATAAGCCTGAGAGCACTAGCTTGTCTTCTCCTCCATTTTGCCTTCCCCATTTTGTGCTTCCATTTTGCGCTGTGTTTGTACTTGCTATTTTTCTTCTCTACAACCTGGAAAAAACCAACAAGGGCATCGTATGCCTTATGTGTTGTTATATATACAAAGGCGTTTTGAATCCTGCTTAATAGGCTGCTTGCGTGTGCTGCAACAAACTCTGACAAAAACTTTTTATTCTGCTATTTTCTTTTGTTAGCGAAAGAAGTCCTTTCCTGACTTGTATAGGTAGTTCCGAAGCTTAGAACCGTTCACTTAGTTCGAAGTTTTGAAACAAGTGTCACAGTAACAGAGCTGGAAGGGACCTTGGAGGTCATCTAGTCCGACCACCTGCTCACGCAGGAGACCTATGCTAGGGATTCAAACATCCGAACTGCCAACATTTCTAATCGACGAGCTCAGCGTCTTAGCTTGTGACTTATGACCATCTTTTCATTCTTTAAGACCATTGCAGCATCCCCATGGTCATGTGATCAGACCTTGGGTGCTTGGCAACTGACTCATATTTATGACGGTTACAATGTCCCGGGGTCATGTGATCTCACCTTTTGCGTCCTCCTGTCAAGCGAAGTCAATGGGGAAACGTAACAGCCATGTTATTGATATAACAGCTGCTGTAATTCTCTTAACAACAGTGACACGAAAGATCATAAAATGGGGCAAAGTTCACTTAACTACTGTCTCACATAGCAACAGAAATGTTGGGCTCAATTGTAGTTGTAAGTCAAGGACTAGCTACCACGTTTCCCTGAAAACAAGACCCTGTCTTATATTTTTCTGAACCCTTATTGCCATGCGCTCAAAAGCCCGATAGGGCTTATTGTCAGGGGACGTCTTATTTTTGCGGGAAACAGGGTATATATAAAGTGGTTTAGGAATTACTCAGATTCAGATTCTATTATTAATTCTGTAAAAGAAAAAAGTTCAGGTAACCCTTGATTTACCACCATTCATTTAGTGACCATTTCAAGTTACAACAACACTGAAAAAAATGACTTAAGACCGCTTCTTGAACACATAACTATCACAGCTTCCCATCTTTACATGATCAAAATTTGGGTGCTGGTCATTTGACATGTATTAATGATGGTTGTAGTCACATGATCACCATTTGTGACCTTCCCAGCCATCTTCCCTTCCAACTCTGTTTTTCTATTCTATTCTATTGTGTTCTGTTCTGTTCTGTTCTGTTCTGCTCTGTTCTATTCTATTCTATTCTATTCTATTCTATTCTACTCTACTCTACTCTACTCTACTCTACTCTACTCTACTCTACTCTACTCTACTCTACTCTACTCTACTCTACTCCTATTCTGTTCTGTTCTGTTCTGTTCTGTTGTGTTGTGTTGTGTTCTGCTCTACTCTACTCTAGTACTGTACTGTACTGTATTCTATTCTACTCTACTCTACTCTACTCTACTCCTATTCTATTCTATTCTATTCTATTCTATTCTATTCTATTCTATTCTATTCTATTCTATTCTATTCTATTCTATTCTATTCTATTCCAACAAAGAAAGTCAAAGGGGGAAGATGGATTTGCTTAATAGCTGCATGATTCACTTAACAACTGCAGTGGTTCACTTAATAACCGTGGCAAAAAAAAAAGAATTGCAATATAAAATTAAGCAGTGAAACAGCTTATGATGAGAAGTTGTAGGAGCTTCATCACTGGAGATTTTTTAAAAGAAGAGATTGGGCAGCCACTTGTCTGATATGGGTATAGGGTCTCCTGCTTGAGCAGGGGGTTGGAGTAGATGATCTCCAAGGTCCTTTCCAGTTCTAGTCTGATTGATCGATCGATTGATTGGGCCCAACTCATTTAACAAACACCTTGCTTATCAATGGAAATGCTGGTCTCAACTGTTGTCGTAGGGCCAGGACTACCTGTAGCCAAAATATTGTTTCACAAACTTATAAAAAGAAATATTGCAATCAGGGGCCTCTACAACAGGGATGTCAAAGAAGTCAAGAAGGCCACTGCCCAATTAAAGTCACACTTCTTTTTCATGTACATTGTGTTGTACATCGCAAAGGGCTGAGCTTAGGTTGTGCAGTTGAGGCTGCCCTCTTGAGTTATTTTGACTTCTTGTTGAGGATACACCTGATTGTAATCCAAATACTTATTGTTCTGAAAGGGAGGGGCCAACAAAATCGGCATCCATGATGATGTGACTGAAGCGATATCTTCTTTTCTTTTTTTTTATGTGTGTCGAGAGCTTCAATCACATCCTTGTGGTTCTTTTTCTATACTCTGTGGACAGCTTTGCTGTGAAGAAGGCCTTCAGAAGTGTTTTTATTCATTTCAGAGAAAACACACCGCAGCTCATGCAGAAAACCCAGTTATAGGCTCACCGTGTATCTTCCTATGCATGGCCTGCATTTCTTTGATGCAATCTCAACCTTATCATGTCGCCCAGATTCCAAACATTTGGAAACTTTAGAAATTGGATAAGCTTTAAGTCCCAATCACTGGGACCCGGTGGCTCAGTGGTTAACACACTGAGCTTGTCGATCGAAAGGTTGGCAGTTCAATGGTTCGAATCCCTAGCACCACGTAAGGGAGTGAGCTCCCGTTACTTGTCCGAGCTTCTGTCAACCTAGCAGTTCGAAAGCACGTAAAAAAATGCAAGTAGAAAAATAGAGACCACCTTTGGTAGGAAGGTAACAGCGTTCCGTGCGCCTTCGGCATCTAGTCATGTTGGCACATGACTACAGAGACATCTTCAGACAGCACTGGCTCTTTGGCTTTGAAACAGAGATAAGCACTGCCCCCTAGAGTAAGGAACAACTAGCACATATGTGCGAGGGGAACCTTTACCTTTATCTAAGTCCCAAAGTCCCTTTTATTAAAATTAAAACTAAGAGTTTAGTTCAAGAGCCAGGTACTATGAAAAGATGACAATGTTTATGCCATCCCTTACTTTACAAACTTAAGCATGTGAGATAAAATCAGGATACAATTTATTTATTTATTTATTTTATTTTGTTACAACTATATATAAGCATGAGCATGAAATAACTATATGATATATAAGCATATATATAATCATAATAATGTAATGACTATATAAAATTGAATACAATCAAAGGAAACATTAGGACAGGAGTGGTAGACCTGTTGGTGCTCTTATGCACGCCCCTTACAGACCTCTGAGGAATGGTGTGAGGTCAATAGTAGATAGTTTTTGGTTAAAGCTTTTGGGATTTAGGGAAGAGACCACAGAGTCTGGTAGTGCATTCCAGGCATTAACAACTCTGTTTCTGAAGTCATATTTTCTGCAATCAAGATTGGAGCGGTTCACATTAAGCTTAACTCTATTGTGTGCTTGTGTACTGTTGTGATTGAAGCTGAAGTAGTCATCAACAGGAAGGACGTTGTAACAGATGATTCTATGAGTTAAACTCAGGTCCTGTCAAAGGCGGCGGAGTTCTAAATTTTCTAAACTCAGGATTTCAAGTCTTGTGGTATAAGGTATTTTGTTGTAAACAGGAGTGGAGAACTCTTCTTGTAAAATATTTCTGGACACGCTCAATTGTATTAATGTCCGAAATGAGGTATGGGTTCCAGACAGGTGAGCTGTATTCAAGAATTGGTCTAGCGAGTGTTTTGTATGCTCTGGTTAGTAGTATAATGTTTCTGGAGAAGAAGCTACACAAGATTAAGTTTACAACTCTTAAAGCCTTTTTTGTGATGTAGTTGCAGTGTGCTTTGGCACTTAGATCTTTTGATATGAAAACTCCAAGGTCTTTAATGAGGTGGGGGTCATCTACAAGGTAATGACCATCAAGCTTGTATTTGGTGTTCAGATTCTTTTTCCCAATGTGTAAAACAGAGCATTTGCTGGTTGAGATTTGAAGTTGCCAAGTTTTTGACCAATCCAACACAAAGTCAAGGTCTTTTTGAAGGGTAGCTGTATTGTTGGTAGTGTTGAATAGTTTAACATCATCAGCGAAGAGTACACAATTACTTGTAATATAATCACAGAGATCATTAATATATAATATGAAGAGTGTTGGTCCAAGAACACTGCCTTGTGGAACGCCGCTATTGACAGGAACAGGATTTGATAGCACATTGTCTATTTTGACCATTTGTTGTCTGTTTGACAGGAACGCTGTTATCCAATTGTGGAGGGGTCCTGAGATGCTGTAGGATTTTAGTATTAGGAGAAGTTTGTCATGTACCACAGAGTCAAAAGCTTTATAGAAGTCTATGTAAATTGCATCTATTGCTTTGCCCTGATCAAGATTTTTAGTCCATATATTTTTGCAGTGGAGAAGTTATAGATTACAAGATAGATTTTTTTCTGAAACCAAATTGTTTAGTAGAGAGTAGATTGTTTGTTTCTAGGTGGAGGGTAATAGATTGGTTGATGATTGATTCCATTACTTTGCAGGTAACGCAGCATAAAGAGATTGGTCTGTAATTTTCAACTAGGCAGGGGCCTCCTTTTTTGAAGACAGGAATGACCGTGGCTAGTGACCAAAGTTTGGGAAGGGAGCTGGTCATGAAAGCTTTTTCAAAGATTATGCTTAGGGGTTCAGCTATAATAGTGGAAAGCTTTTTTAGGAAGTATGCACATAGTCCATCAGGTCCAATAGATAGGGATGGTTTCAGTTTGCGAAGGGCCTTTTCAACATTATCTTCTGTGAAATCTATTTGTGAAATCTACTTGTGTTTATAGATAAACAATATTTATCATCTCACATTGTTCTTTTCTCTTCCTCTTACTGTTGACCTCCCCGTTTCTGACTCCATTGCAAAATCATGTTGCTTATCCCAACCTAGAACTAAGGAGACATTTCCTGACAGTTAGAACAATTAATCAGAGGGAACCGCTTGCCTTCAGAAGCTGTGGGTGCTCCATCACTGGAGGTTTTTAAGGAGAGATTGGACAATCATTTGTCTGAAATAGTATAGGGCAGGGGTCTGCAAACCTAGCTCTTTTAAGACTTGTGGACTTCAACTCCCAGCAAAGCTGGCTGAGGAACTCTGGGAGTTGAAATCCACAAGTCTTAAAAGAGCCAAGTTTGCAGACCCCTGATATAGGGTATCCTGTTTGAGCAGGGGGTTGGACCAGAAGACCTCCAAGGTCCCTTCCAACTCAGTTGTGAAGAGAAAGACCACGGGAGACATGATAGCAGTCTTCCAATATTTGAGGGGCTGCCACAGAGAGGAAGGAATCAAGCCATTTTCCAAGGCACCTGAAGGCCAGACAAGGAATAATGGATGGAAACTGAACAAGGAGAGATTTAACCTGGAAATAAGGAGAAATTTTCTGATAGTGAGAACAATCAACCAGTGGAACAGCTTGCCTTTGGAAGTTCTGGGAGCTTCATCACTTGAGTCTTTCAAGAAGAGATTGGGCTGCCATTTGTCAGAAATGGTGTAGGGTGTCCTGCCTGGGTGGGGGGCGGGGGTTGGACTAGATGATCCACAAGGTCCCTTCCAACTCTGTTATCTGTAATTCTATTATTCTGTTATGCTTATTCCTGTCATTTAACTTGTGTGGCAGATTGTAACTTTCAGAGAAGCTTCTGAATTCTGTTAGTACCATTCTAGAATGAACATTCTTCCCAACAGTTCAAGTCTTGGGGGATGGGGGACGGGGGGACGGGGAAGAAAAAGCATTTTACAAAAAAAGAATGAATTTTCTATTGTGTTCAAATGACTTCTTGCTGTGAAATGAACTCAATCCTGCTTTCCTCCTGCGGTGATGAACTGCGTCTGGGCCCAGGATATAAATAAAATGTAACCCTCTGGGTTAAAACCTTACAGAGAGTCAGCAGATTATAGCAAAAAAACATCTCCATCCAACTTTGTAAACGGGGTTTTCATTCTCTCTCTCTCTTTTTTTACATGCTGTTTGTTCTTTTTTTTTTCCCCTCACAGGATCTGAGGATTCTTGCGAGCATTTGCTCTGCAACTGTGATAAAGAAGCTATTGAATGTTTCTTGCATTCTCCCGTTAACTCTTCCTTGAATAATTTTGATGCTTCCCTCTGCTCCTCTCTGGAGACAGGTAAGAAAATTGGGAAAAATCTCTCGGTTCTTTGTTCCTGTTCAGATCCTTCATTTCCTTGCTCGGTAAATTCATCTTATTCACATAACATAACGTAACATAATAACAGAGTTGGAAGGGACCTTGGAGGTCTTCTAGTCCAACCCCCTGCCCAGGCAGGAAACTCTACACCATTTCAGACAAATGGCTATCCAACATTTTCTTAAAAATTTCCAGTGTTGGAGCATTCACAACTTTGCAGACAAGTTGTTCCACTTATTGATTGTTCTAACTGTCAGGAAATTTCTCCTTAGTTCTAAGTTGCTTCTCTTCTTGATTAGTTTCCACCCATTGCTTCTTGTCCTGCCCTCAGGTGCTTTGGAGAATAGTTTGACTCCCTCTTCTTTGTGGCAACCCCTGAGATATTGGAACACTGCTATCATGTCCTTTGAAGGCACCGCGTGCTGAAGAAACAAATCAATGTTGCCTAATTTTACCTCATGCAAGAGTCATCCTAAGGCAGGGTTTGCCAATCTTGGCAACTTCAAGACGTGTGGACTTCAACTCCCAGAATTCCCCAGCCACGTTGACTGGAGAATTCTGGGAGTTGAAGTCCATATGTCTTAAACTTGACAAGATTGGCAAACCCTTGCCGAAGGGGAGAGACAGCAATCTTTTCTGGAGAGTTTATATAGTACATCGTGTTTGGTGACAATAAATTTTGGTTTCCAAAGTCCTAAAAAAATTGGCTTAAAATTCAGTATAGGCCAGGGATGGGCTGCTGGGAGTTCGCATGGATTCAGACGATCCTCTAGCTAGGATTCTGCCCAGTTCGATGAACCCCCAAATCCCATGCCTGGCTGGCCTCGCCCCTCCCAGAGTCACTCAACAACCAGGTTACTAACTGAACAATGGCAGTGATTCACTTAACAACTGTGGCAAGAAAGGTTGTAAAATGGGGGCAAAACTCCACTTAACAATCGTCTCACTTAGCAACTCTCACTTTAGTTGAGGGCAACATACATTTTTGGAAGCTGTCCGGAGTGACCATTAATGAGTTGTGCAGCCATGTAAATTTTCTTAGTCGGTAGATTGATGGGTTGATGGATTGATTTTAGGATCAGTATTAGCAGAAGACTTCTCCCCACAATTTTTTTTATCATTTAGTTATTTCTAGAGTTTTAAGAACATGAGCATTAGGGCAATCAAAATGGAGAGACCAGGCATCTGGCAAATATTCAAACAATTGAAATTATTCCTGGCTGTAAAGGTCATCTGAGGGAGTGAGGGAGAAGGGGAACTCAAGATGGTGGACATGTCCTGCCCCTTTCTATGTGGAAACACCTGTTCTGTCCTCCCTTGCCTCCGTCCGAATGATGGCTTAATTAGCCATCACTATCAGCTCTGGCAGCAGAATAGCCCACATCTGCCAAGAGCCTCCGTTATCTTCTACAACGCTGGTGACACCTAGAAACAAACTTCAGCTCTTAATCAGTGGATTTGCCTGTTACAAAGAGACACAGCAGCTCTGGCTGCCTTTTATATCCTGTGGGGTGTGGCTCCATGACTCAGCACTTCCTAGGCCTGCCCCACCCCTGCTTCTGTTGTTCCCGCCTCTCCTGCCTACAAAACCAAGCCTAATTGCCATTAGCTGGGTCTGCAGGCGTGGCCTGGGGGGGGAAGAGTCAGGGGATGGAGGCCTCGTTATCTCTTCCACCTGGCCTGTTTCTGGCTCCTGGAGCTGAGCCAGGGGAGCCAGTGCTCCTAGGGTAAGTCCTGACGGCCCTTCCCCCTCACTTTCCAAGTCACTTTCCGGCAGCAGGGCCGGCTCGGGGGGCGCAGACACAACACCACCATTCCTGGCATCATGATGGCTTCAGATGGACTTTTCTGACTGGCCTCTTCTACAGAATTGGCTATTCAATTTCAAGACCTGTTGTGAAATATAGGAGGGATATGGTGGACGTTCGAACTGGCACCAACATTTTCTTGCCTGCTTGCCCTAAAAGTTTGCAATGCATATACCTCAAAAGCTAGCAAGCCAAAGAAGTTAAATGTTAAGCTGAAAACCTAAGCTGCTTTTTTTTTCATTGCAAGTTGCGAGTCCTTAGGAGTCCAGAAGAAGGGAACACCTGCTAGCAGTAGTGGGATTCAATTTCTTTTACTACCAGTTATGTGGGCGTGGCTTGGTGGGCATGGCTTGGTGGGCGTGGCAAGGGAAGGATACTATAAAATTTCCATTCCCATCCCACTCCAGGAGAAGGATACTGTAAAATCTCCATTCCCTCCCCACTCCAGGGGAAGGTTACTGCAAAATCCCCATTTCCCCCCAAATCAGCTGGGACTCCGGAGGCAGAGAATAGATGGGGGCAGGGCCAGCCAGAGGTGGTATTTACTGGTTCTCCAAACTACTCAAAATTTCCGGTTCTCCGAACTACTCAAAATTTCTGCTACCAGTTCTCCAGAACTGGTTAGAACCTGCTGAATACCACCTCTCCCTGCTAGGCTTTTTAAGGCATGGATCAGGAAATAGAGCATGTCAGAAAGGAATATGTTATGTGTTGTAATCACTATATGCTCGGTGGTGTAGTGGTTAGAATGCAGTACTGTAGGCTACTTCTTGAGGTGGGTAAAATGAGGACCTAGATTATTGGGGGCGATATGCTGACTCTGTAAAACCACTTAGAGAGGGCTGTAAAAGCACTGTGAAGCAGAATAGAAAACTAAGTGCTATTGCTATTGCTATGCTACACGTGCTCTACAGACATACGATAATTTCCTGTGATATGATATATGCACAATCATATGATGCATTTATATTACTGGCTACCTGTTCCCTCTCTTTTCAGAAACATCTAGTGTGAAAGCTCACACCACAGTTCCTGCTTCAGGTATGCATCATACCTATAGAATATTCATTTATTAAACCCGTTCGTTTTTCCCCCCCTCCAATTTATAGGGCCACTTGATTCAAAATGCCACTGGGCAGCTTGGGACAAATTTAAAGTCTGGTAAAAACCACACACACACAAAAAGCAATTGGCAGTTGTGAACCATCACACCATAAGACTCTTGAAACCTCTCTTAGCGGGCCTAGAGCCCATAGGAGAAGACTAGTCTTCAATCTCTTTCAAACAATGGAAAATGTTTTCTTTTTGGATCCCATCTGGCGACATTGACATTGATAACTTTCCTGAAAAATAGTTTACTTCTCAGTACCCAGATCTGCATCCTTTAAATGAGGGGTGTCAAATTCAAGGCCCATGGCCCAGATCCAGCCTGTGGGGTACTTAGATCTGGCCCACGGTGCCTCTGCCAGAAAAAATGAAGCTTGGGAGGGCCGCGTGCCCTACTGAGCTCCGTTTTCGCTGGCAGAGGATTGCAGGAGGCTGTTGCAGCCAAAAACGGAGCTCGGGAGTCCATTTTTGCTGGCAGAGCAGTTGGGCCACCACAGGCGCCCCTGACATGAGTGATGTTGCACTGGCCACACCCACCATGGCCATGCCTCCCCAGCCTCCCCAAGTTCAAACACAACCCTGACGTGACCTTAATGAAATTGAGTTTGGCACCCTTTAGATCAGTGATGGCTAACCTTTTTGCCGTCGCGTGCCAAAAGCGTGGGGAGCGTGGAGGGGTCGTGCGCGTGTGTGCCCACACCCATAATTTAATGTACCCCATTCCCCCCCTGCATGCTTGCGCCCCTGCGCTCCCATCGCTTTTGGCACGCGATGACATGTGGGCCCGTTTTTCCAGAGCCTTTCTAGGAGCCTGGGGAGGGCGAAAACGGCCTTCCCAGGAGGCCCACTGGAAGCAGCTCCTTTCCTGACTTCCAGTGGGCTCGGAAGGCCCAAAAATCAGCTGGCCGGCATGCGCAAGCGCACTGGAGCTGAGCTAGGACAACGCTTGCGTGCCCACAGATAGGTTCACCATCATGGCCTTAGATGGTTAGAAATTAGTTGATACAGTTAAGAATTTTGAAGGCCTGTTTTTTTTTTTTAAAAAAGAAAGAATAAAGTATCTCTTTGCCAACACTGGTTTAGCAAAGCAGTATTGATTTCAGGGCTGCAGAAAAAAAGCAAACCAAAATCCCAAATTTAAAGAATACCTCTCTTTTAATTTTTTTCTGCAGAGCTTCAATACCTGAGGACCAAAGAGACTCAGTTAACAGACAGGATCCCGGCAGATGGTTGGTGCCTGTTTTATTCCTCTCCTTTTTTCACGTTCCTCTCGTGTGTACGAACGCTTTGCACCTAGATATTTATTTATTTATTTATTTATTTATTTATTTATTTATTTATTTATTTAATTTATTTATTTATTCAAATTTTTATACCGCCCTATCTCCCGAAGGACTCAGGGCGGTTTACAGCCCGATAAAAATAAAAATATAATACAAGATAAAACACTAAATTAAAAAACTTATTTAAGTAGGCCAAAATTTAAAATTACAATTAAAATGATAAAAACTCCATTAAAATTAAAATTAAAATTAAAATTCTAGTCCAGTCCTGCACAGATAAATAGATGTGTTTTAAGCTCGCAGCAGAAGGTTCGAAGGTCAGGAAGTTGGCGGAGTCCTGGGGGAAGTTCATTCCAGAGGGTGGGAGCCCCCACAGAGAAGGCCCTTCCCCTGGGTGTCGCCAGTCGGCACTGCCTGGCGGATGGCACCCCAAGGAGTCCCACCCTGTGAGAGCACACGGGTCGGTGGGAGGCAATCAGTGGCAGTAGACGGTCCCGTAAGTAGCCCGGCCCTAAGCCATGGAGCACTTTGAAGATGGTTACCAAAACCTTGAAGCGCACCCGGAAGGCCACAGGCAGCCAGTGCAGTCTGCGCAGGAGTGGTGTCACATGGGAGCCACGAGGGGCTCCCTCTATCACCCGCGCAGCCGCATTCTGGACTAACTGGAGCCTCCGGGTGCTCCTCAAGGGAAGCCCCATGTAGAGAGCATTGCAGTAATCCAGGCGAGATGTCACAAGAGCATGAGTGACTGTGCATAGGGCATCCCGGTCCAGGAAGGGGCGCAACTGGCGAACCAGGCGAACCTGGTAAAAGGCTCTCCTGGAGACGGCCGTCAAATGGTCTTCAAAAGACAGCCGTCCATCCAGGAGAACGCCCAAGTTGTGCACCCTTTCCATTGGGGCCAATGACTCGCCCCCAACAGTCAGCCGCAATTTTATATCGTTCCTTTTTTCAAAAGACTTGGCAGAATTCCTTTTGTAGAAGCAATGAAGCTCCTAAAATTGAAGTTTACAGGTTTAAAAAATGGCTGCCAAGCTGGATGAGATAGACAAGGCCTTATGAAGAGATGTAAAATTCTATTCTAATTGGACAGATGATCCTGGCAGCTTAACATTTTGACTCAGTCAAAAAGAACAGAACGAAACCAGTGGTGAAATCCAATTTTTTTTTACTACTGGTTCTGTGGGTGTGGCTTGGTGGGTGTGGCATGGCTTGGTGGGCGTGGCTTGGTGGGCGTGGAGTGGCTTGATGGGTGTGGCTTGGTGGGCGTGGCAGGGGAAGGATACTTCAAAATCTCCATTCCCACCCCACTCCAGGGGAAGGATACTACAAAATCCCCATTCCCTCCCCACCCCTGGAGGAAGGATATTGCAAAATCTCCATTCCCATCCCACTCTGGGACCAGCCAGAGGTGGTATTTGCCAGTTCTCTAAACTTCTCAAAATTTCCACTACTGGTTCTCCAGAACCTGTTAGAACCTGCTGGATTTCACCCCCGGATAAAACTTAACAGGGACCAATACAAAGTTCTTTATTTTCCAAGAAATAAGGAATTATTCATTAATGGTAGATAGATTTTAGTATATTATATTTCTTTATCATTCCCTATCCAACTTAATGGCAACAATTTATGGTACATGGATTATTTTAAAGTTGTTTTATTGCTTCCCCCCCCCAAAAAAAAAACTTGATTGTCAGCTTCTTTGAATATTTTACAGTGATAAATAAATGCGTAGAGAAGTCAAATGCATAGGTATAGCACGGGGAATACTACATATGGGTTATTCATAATACATGTGAAAAAAAATTGGATCACAAGATGACATGAATCCACAGGGGCATATACTGTGACCCAATTTAGGGAAGTGGTGAAGGTGCTGACCTAGAAACCAGGAGACTGTGAATTCTAGGCCACCTTAAGCATGAAAGCCAGTGGGCGACTTTGGGCCAATCACCAGGAGACTGTGAGTTCTAGTTCCATCTTAGGCATGAAAGCTAGCTGGGTGGCTTCGGGCCAATTACCAGGAGACTGTGAGTTGTAGTCCTATTTTAGGCATGAAAGCCAGCTGGATGACTTTGGGCAGTCACCAGGAGACTGTGAGTTCTAGTTCCACCTTAGGCATGAAAGCCAGCTGGATGACTTTGGGCAGTCACCAGGAGACTGTGAGTTCTAGTTCCAACATAGGCCTGAAAGCTGGCTGGGTGACTTTGGGCAGTCACCAGGAGACTGTGAATTCTAGTTCCACCTTAGGCATGAAAGCCAGCTGGATGACTTTGGGCAGTCACCAGGAGACTGTGAGTTCTAGTTCCACCTTAGGCATGAAAGCCAGCTGGATGGCTTTGGGCAGTCACCAGGAGACTGTGAGTTCTAGTTCCACCTTAGGCATGAAAGCCAGCTGGATGACTTTGGGCAGTCACCAGGAGACTGTGAGTTCTAGTTCCAATTTAGGCATGAAAGCCAGCTGGATGACTTTGGGCAGTCACCAAGAGACTGTGAGTTCTAGTTCCACCTTAGGCATGAAAGCCAGCTGGATGACTTTGGGCAGTCACCAGGAGACTTTGAGTTCTAGTTCCACCTTAGGCATGAAAGCCAGCTGGATGACTTTGGGCAGTCACCAGGAGACTGTGAGTTCTAGTTCCACCTTAGGCATGAAAGCCAGCTGGATGACTTTGGGCAGTCACCAAGAGACTGTGAGTTCTAGTTCCACCTTAGGCATGAAAGCCAGCTGGATGACTTTGGGCAGTCACCAGGAGACTTTGAGTTCTAGTTCCACCTTAGGCATGAAAGCCAGCTGGATGACTTTGGGCAGTCACCAGGAGACTGTGAGTTCTAGTTCCACCTTAGGCATGAAAGCCAGCTGGATGACTTTGGGCAGTCACCAGGAGACTGTGAGTTCTAGTTCCACCTTAGGCATGAAAGCCAGCTGGATGACTTTGGGCAGTCACCAGGAGACTGTGAGTTCTAGTTCCACCTTAGGCATGAAAGCCAGCTGGGTGGCTTTGGGCAGTCACCAGGAGACTGTGAGTTCTAGTTCCACCTTAGGCATGAAAGCCAGCTGGATGACTTCGGCCAATCACCAGGAGACTGTGAGTTCTAGTTCCACTTTAGGCATGAAGGGGATTGACCAAGTACAGCCAGCATTTGTTGATGTAACATGTTACAACAACACGCAGCAAATGATGTTGGAAAACGTTACAAACTAGGAAGACAATTGCTTTTTTGGACTGACACATCCCATAAAATTTCATCACAATCAGATCATTTATTCCCTCAAACAATTTTATTCAGTTCCCTTTTGGGCTTCTGATACATATGCTGGACAGCGATTGAGAGAGTTGAGTAGAGAAGGGAGGCTGAAGTGAAGGAAAGAGAAGTGAAGCAGGTACAAGAACAGATTGTGATGGAAGAAGATTTATTACAAGTGTTGGAAATACCTACGACGGGTTTAGATTCAAAAGAACAAAGGCTGACAAGAGCTGCTGCTAAACGCAAGGAACAAGAGATGAAGGCACAACAACAACTGGCAACTACTACAACGGAAACAGTGGGAGGAGCAAGGCCTAAAGTAAAATGTGATCTGCGGCTGGTGTTCCAAAAGTTTCCTTCGGCCGATAATGGCAATTAAACTATTATCTTGGAATGTTAATGGCCTGAATTCACCGCAGAAGAGAAGGAAAGTATTTCATTATTTGAAACAATTTAAAAATGACATTACCTGTTTACAAGAAACACATATTAGATCTTGCTAAATGTTGGAGATGCGATTGTGAAGATGCTACTTATTATCATTTGGATTAAAGTATGGTGGATCATGCAGAATATTTTGAAAAAGAAGATTAAGTTTACTCCGCAGTTCTTTCTACTAGGAATAATTATGGACTATACAGCTATAGAGACTAAATTGATTTTGAACTTAATAACAGTCGCAAGACTTTTGATTGCTCAGTATTGGAAGAAAGAAGAATTACCTACAATCAAGAATGGACACTCAAAGTATCAAATCTGGCAGAGATGACAAAATCTCCGCTTACTTGAAAGACTATACACTAGAAAAATATATTTTAGAATGGAAAATGTGGATTGATTATATTCAAAATAAGTATCAGATAAAAAAATATCGAATAGCATATGAGTAAATTTAGGAAATATTTTGTATTAGATATATTTTTGAAAGAGAGGGGAATTGAGAGTGTGACTAAGTGTGGTGTGACTAGAGATTATAATTTAGGAATTATTTTGGATTATGATTGTTAGTTTTGATACCCTGCATTTTGTTCTGGGAAGTCGGGGTGGGGGTGGGGGTAAGGGGAGGGAATTGGGGGGTTTGGTAGAGATGGAGTGATGGTTAATGTACAGGGATTATTGAAGAAATATAATTAATGTAGGGTCGGGTCTGCATAGTTACCATTTTAGAACGGTGAGGAGGAAGAAAAGAGAGAGTAGGAGGTAGGAAAGAGGAGAAGAGGAAGGAAGAGGGATAGTAGAGGGAGAAGGAAGGTGTAGGGTGGAGGGAGGAGCGGATGTAGATAAGAGAAGGAGAGGAAGGTTTGGAAAGTAAAAGAAGGTAGAAGAGGGAAGAGTGTTAAAAAGGGTGGTGGTGACTGGGCAAGCCCGACTAATTGTATATAACTGTACATTGGATGAATTATTTGATATGATTGTAAAAATAAAACTTTTTATAAAAAAAAAAAAGAGAGAGTTGAGTAGAAATCTGCTGCAAAATTTCAGACGGCACACAGCTTTCCATCTAGCACGAGAGCAAAAAAATAGCTTGCTGTCAGGAGCAAAACTTTATTTATTTATTTTTAAATGGGATTATAGTTCAGGAGGATTCAGGCAGAGAGAGAGAGTACTGAGGTCAAAACTTTGAAATGTTTCTGTAGGTGGCTAATCTGATTATACTGGAAACTCAGATGCTTCTATCTGGGCAAAAGCTTTATTGGGTTAAAATTTTATTGGGTTGTTTATATTTTAATATTTTAATTCGTTTTTAAATCTGGCCATTTTATAATATGCTTGTTTTAATTTCTTTTAATATTGATATTGTGATTTTTTACTTGGCTGTACACCGCCCTGAGTCCTTCGGGAGAAGGGCGGTATAAAAATTGAATAAAATAAATAAAATAAAATAAAGCTATAATTGTCATGGTTGACATTTTCATTAAAATGCCGTTAAGAATAAGGCTTCTGCCAACCTAGCAGTTTTAAAGCTCGTAAAAAATGCCAGTAGAAAAATAGGGACCACCTTTGGTGGGAAGGGAACAGCGTTCCGTGCACCTTTGGCATTTAGTCATGCCGGCCACATGACCATGGAGACATCTTTGGACAGCGCTGGCTCTTCGGCTTTGAAACGGAGATGAGCACCGCCCCCTAGAGTCGGCAATGACTAGCACATATGTGCGAGGGGAACCTTTACCTATGAATAAGGCTCGCATGATCTCACAAGGATAACCTGTTTTATTACCTATTTGTCTTCTAGTTATTCCCCAGCCCACCACTGGCCCAGCTGTAATGATTCTGGGAGCTGAGCGTAAGTCCATCAGTACTGCAATCATTATTATTGTTTAATCTGACTTGTTTAATAACGCCAATTCACTTGGAACGTTATCTGGGAGAAGCAGAATTATGGGTTTGCTTTGTGATCAAGTCTACATGCCTGTATTGATAGTCTTTTATTCCGAATAGTTACTGTAGAAGCGGAAAGCAACGGAAATACCGATTTTCAGAGGGGAAGAGAAGGAGGCGGAGGAGGTACGATATCTGTAAAAGTTCAGACGGTTGCATTCTCATGAAAGTACCATGTTTTCCCCAAAATAAGACATGTCTGGATAATAAGCCCAATCGGGCTTTTCAATGAATGCGATAATATAAGCCACCCCTTCAAAATAAGCCCCCCCCACTACTTACTGTCTTTTTGGGAGTATAAGACGCACCTTCATTTTTGAGGAGGAAAATAAGAAAAAAGCTGATTGACAGGTGGATCGGCCTCCTGGAATACCCCCAATCAGCTGTTCCCAGAGGTGAATTTTAGCAACAGGTTCCTTGGTTGTGAGCTCTGTGCCTTCCTTTTTTTTTTTTTTCTTTTTTTGCTTTTTTTCCTGCCTCTGAAACTCTGTTTCAGGAAAAAAACCTTTTTCTGCCTCTGAAAGTCTCCAAGCCAGAGCTTCAGAAAGAAAGCGCCTGTAGCTCCGTTTGGGGCTTTTTTTCTAAGCTCCATTTCTGATGCTTCTTTCAGCCTCTGAAACCTCCGTTTGAGAAGCTGGGCGGGACTACATTTGGAGTATAAGACGCATCCAGATTTTCACCCTATTTTTTGGGGAAAAAGGTGCGTCTTATACTCTGAAAAATACAATACAGGTATGTGCAGCCAGTCCCGCCATTTCCTCTGGTTGCTTGCTGCGCAACCAAAATGAGTTGAGGAGGCGAGGCCGGGGGGGTGGACAGGGGGACATGCTCTCCCCTCCCTGTTTTTCACGCCGGCCGAGCAGCCCAACACATCCTATCCCACCCTAATGGCAACAGCAGCCTGGCTGCTTCCCTTCCTTTTTATTGAGAGGGGTGGCAGATGGGGAGGGGGAGAAGTGAGATCCGTGGAGTGAGATGTGGCTCCCCTTGCCGTCTCTTCTCCCCCACTCACCGGGCAAGGAGGGCTCCTGCCCATTGCTTAGCCACCCGCCCCTTTTAGGGATGCAATTTGGGGAAGGGCACGGGGGGCTGGTGAGAAGCGGGACGCAGGTCTTAGCTTTCAAGCTCCATCACTTTCCTTACCGTTGTGTCCAGGGAAACACCCTGAAAAAGAAAACCTTCTCGTGAGTTTAATCACACTTCTTGAACTCGTGAGAAGGCTTTCTTTTACAGCGTGTTTCCCTGGACACAATGGCAAGGAACGCTGTTGTGACCCAGGGCCCAAGTAGGTAGTAGGAAACTTAGTCAGTGTAAAAACAGAAAAACTTTATTAGAACAGCTGAGAATTAATTCATTCTCAGTGTAGTTCAATGACATCTGCCTGAGTGACTTTGGGCCAATCGTCAGGAAGTTTTGAGTTCTAGTCCCATCTTAGGCAGGAAAGTCACCCAGATGACTTTGAGCCAAACACCAGGTAACAGCGAGTTCTAGTCCCACCTTAAGTATGAAAGCCAGCTTGGAGCAATTGCCAGGAAATGGTGAGTTTTAGTCTTGCCTTAGACATGAAAAGCTGATTAGGTGATTCTGAACCAGTCACTTTTTCTCAGCCCAGCCCATTTCACAAAGTTGTTGTGGGAAAAACAGAAGGAGAAGGGAGTACTATTATGGGGTAACTGCCTTGAGTTACCTATATAATAAAAAGGCAAAATAAAAGTCTAATAAATATTTATTATAATTGCCATATTGATTTTTTTGACCCTTATCCAAAAAAATCCCCCATATCTATTATTTTTGACATCCTAAGTCATATGTTATGTGGGTTTTTTCTTCTACCTTCAAAACGACGCTATAGGGCACTGCATGTCAGAACAACTAGACACAAGGACAATTTTTCCCTCATGTCATCACTCCACTAAACAACTAATTCCCACAACACTGTCAAACTATCTAGTAAGGCTGTATTCTATTATTCTCATCTTTCCTATCTCCTTATCTGCTTTTGACTATAACTTTGTTGCTTGTACCTTATGATTTATATTGTTTACTTAGTTTCCTAGTATGATTTATATTGATTGCTTATTTAGTATCCTACAACTATCACTGTGTTGTATCTTATGATTTGTGATGAATGTATTTTTACAATGACTATGATTGTGATTTATCACTTACTGCTTGTATGAACACTAAGAGTTTATGCACTGGAGACAAATTCCTTGTGTGTCCAATCACATTTGGTCAATAAATAAACTTCTTCTTCTTCTTCTTCTTCTTCTTCTTCTTCTTCTTCTTCTTCTTCTTCTTCTTCTTCTTCTTCTTCTTCTTCTTCTTCTTCTTCTTCTTCTTCTTCTTCTTCTTCTTCTTCTTCTTCTTCTTCTTCTCTCCTCCTCCTCCTCCTCCTGGTTCTCCTTCTCCTTCTCCTTCTCCTCCTCTTCTTCTTCTCCTTCTCCTTCCTCCTCCTCTTCCTCTTCCTCTCCTTCTCCTTCTTCTGGTTCTCCTTCTCCTCCTTCTCCTTCCTCCTCCTCTTCCTCTCCTTCTCCTTCTCCTTCTTCTGGTTCTCCTTCTCCTCTCCTCCTCCTTTTCCATCCCCTTCCTCCTCCTCTTTCTTTTCCTCTCCTTCTCCTTCTCCCTCCTCTTCCTCCTCTTTTTCTCCTCCTCCTCCCTCCTCCTCCTCCTCCTCCTCCTCCTCCTCCTCTTCTTCTTCTCCTTCTCCTTCTCCTTCTCCTTCTCCTTCTCCTTCTCCATTCTTTTTTTAAAAAATCACTTCTGTTAATTCTTGGAGTAAGTTACAAAACAAGATTTGTCACAGAATCTATTTTTTGTTCCTTGACAGACGTTCCTCAAGAGTTCAGTGACCTGATCCTGAACAACCATGAAAGATGTAAGTGAATACATTCTTCTGGACTGGTGCAACTGTTGTCTCTTTAAAATTCTTAGATTTTCAGAATAACCAAAGATGGATAACAAATCCTTTGATTAACTTTTTCTTCTTTACATTGGCACAGCAGTGAGCAGCATTTGAATGTAGATTTCTCCACACTCAATCCCTCCCTCAATAGACCAGGACATCTCAATGAACCTTAGCTAATACAGGTTGTCCTCAACTTACAACAGTTCACTTAGTGACTGTACAAAGTTACAACAGCACTGAAAAAAGTGACATGACCATTTTTCACAGCTATGACCTCTGTAGCATAGCCATGATCATCTGTGTCGTGTCCCACTCCTCCGCTGACGGCCGGGTCAGGGAAATTCGAATCAGGTGTGCCTCTGCAGCTCTGCCAAAGTCCTAGGGCAGGCAGGAGACCAGAAAGTGACTTCAGCAAGATATGTTAGACTTTGCCTGACTCAGAGAATGCCAGAAAGCAGATCCTTTATATAGGCCATGGGGTGTGGCTCCATGACTCAGCACTTATCCAGGCCTGCCCCTCCCTTCCTTCTGACGCCGCCGCCTATCAATCCTTCTGAAGCGAGGGTCACTCCAGTCTGCAGCTGTTGGTAATAGACCCTCCTCAGGCTCACATGCTGTGGAGGAGGGGGAGGGGTCTAGTTGCTCCGTTTGCCTGGGCATGGAGCCAGAGCTGGGGGCTGGAGATACTTGCTCTTCTTCAGCCTGTCTGGGCATGGAGCCAGGGCTGGGGCCGGGAGGCCTGCTAGGACATTCTTCAGCGTTCGGAAGCAGATAAGCAGACCCCGGCTGTGGTGGTGAGATCGGATGAGACACAACAATCTGAGCAAGGTTCATACTTATGACCATTGCTGTGTCCCATGGTCATGTGACCACCTTTTGCGACCTTCTGGCAAGCAAAGTCTATAGGAAAACCTGATAGTGAATAACAACTGGGTTACTAACTTATCAGCTGCAGTGATTCACATGACAACAATGGCAAGACTCCGTAAAATGGGCAAAACTCACTTAACAAATGTCTCACTTAACAACAGACATTTTTGGCTTAATTGTGGTCGTAAATCGAGAACCACCTGTAGTATCTTCTATATCAAGAGTTCCCAAACTTGGCAATGTTACAACTTGTGGAGTTCAGTTCTCAGGATTCTCCAGCCAACAAGAAGAATTCTGCATCAAAATCTAGAACAAATATAGAGAAGAGCAAGAAAGATGATTAGGGGGTCTGGAGGCTAAAATATAGAATAGAATAGAATAGAATTTTTTATTGGCCAAGTGTGATTGGACACACAAGGAATTTGTCTTGGTGCATACGCTCTCAGTGTACATAAAAGAAAAGATACCTTCATCAAGGTACAACATTTACAACACAAATGATGGTCAATATATCAATATAAATCAATATATAAATATAAATATATGAAGAACGGTTGCAGGAATTGGGTATGTCTAGTCCAGGGGTCTGCAAACTTGGCTCTTTTAAGACTTGTGGACTTCAACTCCCAGAGTTCCCCAGCCAGCAAAGCTGGCTGAGGGACTCTGGGAGTTGAAGTCTACAAGTCTTAAAGGGACCAAGGTTGGAGACCCCTGCTCTATCAGACATGCAGAATCTCTTTACATAGGAGCAACAGATATTCCTGGAGGAGAAATACCTGTTTACTTTTTATACTGTGATTGTAAGCTACCCAAGGGGAGTGGTAGTAGCAAATTTTACATTTCACCCCTGGTCTAGGGCAGGGGTCTACAAACTTGGCTCTTTTAAGACTTGTGGACTTCAACTCCCAGAGTTGGAGTTGAAGTCCACAAGTCTTAAAAGAGCCAAGTTTGCAGACCCCTGGTTCAGTCTAATGAAGAGACGGGCCAGGGGTGACATGATAGCAGTATTCCAATATCTCAGGAACTACCACAAAGGGACATGTGGCTCAGTGGCTAAGATGCTGAGTTTGTCGATCAGGAGGTCAGCAGTTCGAATCCCTAGTGCCCCGTAATGGGGTGAGCTCCCATTACTTGTCCCAGCTTCTGCCAACCTAGCAGTTCGAAAGCACGTAAAAAAATAGGGACTGCTTTTGGTAGGAAGGTAACAGCACTCTGTGCACCTTCAGTGTTTAGTGATGCTGGCCACGTGACCATGGAGACATCTTTGAACGGCGCTGGCTCTTCAGCTTAGAATTGGAGATGAGCATAGCCCCTAGAGCCGGAAACAACTATCACACATGTGCAGGGGAACCTTTACCACAAAGAAGAGGGAGTCAGCCTATTCTCCGAAGCGCCTGAAGGCAGGACAAGAAATAATGGATGTAAACTTATGAAGAAAAGATCCAACCAAGGAGAAATTTCCTGACATCTTGACTGAACAATTAATCAGTGGAATAACTTGCCTCCAGAAGTTGTGGGTGCTCCAGTAGTGGAAGTTTTTAAGAAGAGACTGAAATGATATAGGGTTTCTGCCTGAGCAGGGGGTTGGACTAGAACCCTCAGCCCATGGATTGGTACTGGTCCATGTCATACCAGCAACAAGGCTGAGCAAACAAGCCAAGCCCCATTCATGGGATGCAGGCAGCATGTGAAACCATGCCCCATCTGGTCTGCAGAAAAACCTCTCTCCACAGAACCAGTCCTTGGGGCCCTAAAGTTTGGGGCAGGGGTGGTATTCACTTACTTTCCCTACTGGTTTGCAAATGTGAGTGTGCACCCGGCCTTCCGTGCATGTGCTTTGCTGGCGTGCACACCTTCCACGAAAGGCGCACAGTCTCAAAAATGTGCCTAAATAAGATGACATAGGGCTGGGGTGGGCAATTTCCGCTACCAGTTCAGGCGAATCACTCCAAACCAGCTGAATACCACTTCTGGTTTGGGGGCCACTGAACTAGAAGACTTCCAAGCAGGGGTGAAATGCTCCCGGTTCGGACCGGATCGCCTGATCCGGTAGCGATGGCGGTGGGTGGTTCGGAGAACCGGTAGCAAAAATCCCTGCCCACCACCCCAGCCATGCCCAGCTGAGCCATGCGATCATCAGAGGTTTGGGGTTTTTTTACTTTTAAAAACATTTTTTCTTCAGCCGAAAAAATGCTTTTAAAAGTAAAAAAAAAAAAAGCCTCCGATGATCACATGACTGAGCTGGCATCGTCAGAATCTTTTAAAAGCATTTTTTCTACAACCTCTTCGGCCGAAGAGGTTATAGAAAAAGTGCTTATAAAGGGTTCTGGCAATCAGGCAACTCAGCTGGGATCTTCAGAACCTTTAGAAGCATATTTTCTACAACCCCTTCGGCCAAAGAGGTTGTAGAAAAAATGCTTTTAAAAGTAAAAAAAAAAAAAAGCCTCCGATGATCACATGGTTGAGCTGGGATCATCAGTACCTTTTAAAAGCATTTTTTCTACAACCTATTCGGCTGAAGAGGTTATAGAAAAAATGCTAATAAAGGGTTCTGGCGATCAGGCAACTCATCTGGGATCCTCAGAACCCTTTAGAAGCATTTTTTCTACAACCCCTTCGGCCAAAGAGGTTGTAGAAAAAATGCTTTTAAAAGTAAAAAAAAAAAAGTTGGCCACACCCACACAGTCACATTACCTCCCCCACCACCACCAAGCCATGCCCACAGAACCGGTAGTAACAAATTTTACATTTCTCCCCTGTCTCCAAGGTCCCTTCCAACTTTGTTATTCTGTTATCATTGATTATCAAAAAAAAAAAAAAAAAAAAAGGAAAGTGAAACATCTAACTGAGCAGACAGGAAAAAAAATGAAACGTCTAGCTATGTACAAATGTGACTTCTTGCCCTTTGTTCATTTATGTCCTGATATCACATAGTGTCGTGTCCCACTCCTCTGCTGATGGCCGGGTCAGGGAAATCCGAATCAGGCATGCCTCTGCAGCTCTGCCAAAGTCCTAGCAAAGTCCTCAGGGCAGGCAGGAGACCAGAAAGTGACTTCAGCAAGATATGTTTAGACTTTGCCTGACTCAGAGAATGCCAGAAAGCAGGTCCTTTATATAGGCCATGGGGTGTGGTTCCATGACTCAGCACTTATCCAGGCCTGCCCCTCCCTTCCTTCTGTTGCCTCCGTCTATCAAGTCTTCTGACGCGAGGGTCACTCCAGTCTGCAGCTGTTGGCAATTGACCTCCCTCAGGCTCACATGCTGTGGAGGAGGGGGAGGGGTCTAGTTGCTCCGTTTGCCTGGGCTGGGGGCTGGAGATACTTCCTCCTCTTCAGCCTGTCTGGGCATGGAGCCAGGGCTGGGGCCGGGAGGCATACTAGGACATTCCTCCGTGTTCGGAAGCAGATAAGAAGGCCCCGGCTGTGGTGAGATCGGATACTCAGGAGAAGAAAGTGGAAAGGCTGGTGAGGAATCCTCTTCAAGGTAGATCTCTTTGGTCCATAGCTAAAAACTGAGGCACCTTGATCCATGCTTGAGATTGATACTGAAGCGACATTTTCATCACTTGATTCCTGATAGGCCTGTGATGGCCTTTGGTCTAGGTTAGAAGAACACAGAAGTTCCAATTGTTCACCATCTGCTCTGAAACAATAATTCTCCAAGACAGGGCTTCTCTACCTGTGATCTGCAGACCCCTGGGCGGCCCCCAACATCTTCACAGGGGGTCAACGAAGGCTTGAAGAAATGTTATGATTTAAATCCGTGGCCACACAAGGTATTTAAGGCCGTGGTGGCTCAGGCTGTAAGATAGCCTGTTATTAAAACACAGCAGCCTGCAATTACTGCAGGCTCGAATCCCACCAGGCCCAAGGTTGACTCAGCCTTCCATCCTTTATAAGGTAGGTAAAATGAGGACCCAGATTGTTGGGGGGGGCAATAAGTTGACTTTGTAAATATACAAATAGAATGAGACTATTGCCTTACACACTGTAAGCCTACCTGAGTTTTCGGAGAAGAGCGGGATATAAATGTAAATAAATAAACAAATAAATAAAAATTTAAAGAGGGTCCGTGGTGAAGAAAAGGCTAAGAATCACTGCTCTAAGAAATTTCATCTTGAGATACTGTAGATTTCACTCCTCATATGGCTTCCTTCAAATCAAACAGATTTTTGTTATAAATAATTCGATGATTTGATGCTTGTTTACTAGGAGGAATCCATGCACATTTTTACGCCCAACGTATCTGTTTTTCTTTCAGTTTCTTCAGACATTGAAAGCAGTGGAGTCCTTGAACCCTTCAGAGGAGGGGGTACTGTATAGGTCTCCATATTTCATTATGACAACATGTAGAAAATGTATTTCAACATACTTCAACATGGGGTGAACCTTAAGCCATTTCAGGAAGCACCGATTTTTTTTAACACCCAGATGGTCCTAGCATTGCCTAAGGGACAAATGTGGTTCAAAACAAATATAAGAAATTCTTGTATTTAGCAAGAGCTCAAGGGGGAATTCCTTCCTTCCTTCCTTCCTTCCTTCCTTCCTTCCTTCCTTCCTTCCTTCCTTCCTTCCTCCCTCCCTCCCTCCCTCCCTCCCTCCCTCCCTCCCTTCCCCTTTCTTTTCCCCCTGTAGTTTTCTTGGCCATTTCTGGAAGTGACAGAAGTTTGCTTCAGCTCATTCAGTTAAGCATCAAACTCCTGTTTTCATCATCTGTAAAAAGGAAGTAGTAGAAAAGGCATTTGATTGCTTAGAGAGGCACGTTTTGAAATTTTGCTGATCAAGGAAATTACAAAAAAAAACAACCATAAACATTATCTGATATGGTAACACAAACTTTTCTTGTGTATGTTGCTTTATAGCTGTAACCCAGAAAGATGCAACTGTTGTTTTTGATAATTCAGAACTAAGAGGTAAGTTGGTACTTTGCAGTTTGTTCCCAGAGTGAACAAGTCTTCAGTCCTGCTGTGGAATCTGTTTGTTTAATTCACAGTTATTGGAAACATTGTCTTCCATTTAACCTGGCCTTTAAAACAGTGGTCACCAACTGGTGGTTCACGGACCACTGGTGGTCCACAGAAAAATTATTTGCATTTTTTATATTGCACTAAATACTATTTATCTTTTTTAAAAAAATCATATAGTGGTCCACGGGATTTAAAATTAGGAATTTAATGGTCCCTGAGGACCAAAAGGTTGGTGGCCCCTGCTCTAGAAAGAGTGTAGTAGAAAGTAACCTGGCTTGCAAAGACTTTCATGCCTTGAGTGACCTTGCTAGGAATATATACATATCTTACATCCAACATTTCCTCTGACCAGGGGTGGGCTTCAAAAATTTTAGCAAGAGGTTCTCTGCCCAGTTGCTGGGTGGGTGTGGCATGGTGGGCGGGATCTAGTCAGCCGCCTGCACCAAGGTGGGAGGGCGTTTTTGCCCTCCCTGGGCTCCAGAGGTTTTTGTCGAGCCTCCGGAATGGTGAAAATGGCCACCCCAGGCTCCTGAGGCCCCCTAGAGGCCTTCCTGAACTTCTGATAGGCCCATTTTTTGCCCTCCCCGAGGCTCTGCGCGTACCCTGCACTTACCTGCATCCAGAACGGGCCCTGTGGGGAGTCCTGGAAGGGGCAGGAGGGACCATCCAGGAGTGGGATTTGGGGGGGTCTCTGAACTGCACAGAATCTTAGCTAGAGGTTCTCCCAAACCCCTGCGAACCCCCAGCAGCCCACCCTGTGTACCCCCCGCCAAACCTCCCTCCTGATAATATAGCAAGACTTGGAAGATTGAGTAGGGGAAAAAACATAGTTGTACTTGACTTAAATTAATATAGAGTCTAATGTCCTACTAAGAAGTGAAGGAAGCTGAGATATTCCTGCTAGCATGCTACTAGTATACTAGTATAATATAGTATAATAAGGGTAATACATATTTAATTTTACCTATTTTAACAGCAGACAGGATTGGGTACGCACAATATTGGGAAAATGAACGAATTACCACAGATGGGAATATAATCAAAAAAACAATGGAATGTGCAAAAATGGATAGGTTTAACGCTAAAAACGAAAGAAAAATAAGATTCTGAATATTTTATCACATGGGAGCTTTTTTTTTTACAAACGGTTAGTCGATAGATCAGATGGATGGGTTTATATGAAGTATGGATTATATGAGAAAGAAAAATTGAATTAGTGAACATTTTGATGCTTATATAATTGATGTTAATATGGAAGATGGAATACTTTATAACAATGATTGATAGTGGCTACTATATGTTTGTATGTTGATATGATTATAATGATTATGTTTACATTTTAATACTTTTGTTACCTAAAAAACACAATTTTCAATTTAGAAATGGAATTTGTGATAGAAAAACAATAGTTTAAAAAAAGGGGGGGGGAAAGAATAGAATAGAATTGAATAGAATTTTTATTGGCCAAGTGTGATTGGACACACAAGGAATTTGTCTTGGTGCATATGCTCTCAGTGTACATAAAAGAAAAGATACGTTCATCAAGGTACAACATTTACAACACAATTGATGGTCAATATATCAATATAAATCATAAGGATTGCCAGCAACAAGTTATAGTCATACAGTCATAAATGGAAAGAGATTGGTGATGGGAACTATGAGAAGATTAATAGTAGTGCAGATTCAGTAAATAGTTTGACAGTGTTGATGGAATTATTTGTTTAGCAGAGTGATGGCCTTCGGGAAAAAACTGTTCTTGTGTCTAGTTGTTCTGGTGTGCAGTGCTCTATAGCATCGTTTTGAGGGTAGGAGTTGAAACAGTTTATGTCCAGGATGCGAGGGGTCTGTAAATATTTTCACGGCCCTCTTCTTGATTCGTGCAGTATACAGGTCCTCAATGGAAGGCAGGTTGGTAGCAATTATTTTTTCTGCAGTTCTAATGATCCTCTGAAGTCTGTGTTTTTCTTGTTGGGTTGCAGAACTGAACCAGACAGTTATAGAGGTGCAAATGACAGACTCAATCATTCCTCTGTAGAACTGTATCAGCAGCTCCTTGGGCAGTTTGAGCTTACTGAGTTGGCGCAGAAAGAACATTCTTTGTTGTCCTTTTTTAATGATGTTTTTGATGTTAGCTGTCCATTTGAGATCTTGCGATATGATAGAACCTAGAAATTTGAAGGTTTCTACTGTTGATACTGTGTTGTCTAGTATTGTGAGAGGTGGAAGTATGGAAGGGTTTTTCCTAAAGTCTACCACCATTTCTACGGTTTTGAGTGTGTTCAGTTCCAGATTGTTTTGGTTGCACCACAAGGCTAGTCGTTCGACCTCTTGTCTATATGCGGATTCGTCATTGTCTTGAATGAGACCAATCACTGTTGTGTCATCATTGTTGTGTCATCACTGTTGTGTCAAGTAAAGGAGTTAATCCTGTGTCTTTTCCCAGGATTGTCAGGGAGCTATTTTGCTACAATAAGAACGACAACCTCTTCACCTGGGACTAGCACACCAGAAGCAGAATTCATACCAACTTCAGAATTTCCAAGACCAGCAAACAGCGGCAAGTAAAATTCCTATTGCCGAGGGATTCATTAGAAAAAAAAAAGCAGTGCAAGCACATATGTGGCTATATGTTTAAAGTGCACCTCTACTTTTTATTTATCATCATTATCATTATTTATATATAAGACACTTATTTAAAGTGAGATTTGCCAAAATAGATGGAAAATGGGGAGGGGGGGATGAAGAAGATATTATAGATATAAATGTACAACCATAAAATGATGGATTGGGTAAAATAGAAAAGAAATTGAAAAGAAAATATATATGTGTTATTAGAAGATTGGAGTTGCTCAGATAGCAAACAAGGGAAATAATATACAACAAGGAAGAAAGAAAGAAGAGAGGAATAGAAGGTAAGATAGTGGAGGTGAAGGAGTGAGAGAGATGGAAGGAAGGAGAAGGAGAGATAAGTTAGGGGATAAGAGTAGGAGAAAAGGTGAGAAAGGAGGGAAAGAGAAGAGGAGTGGGGGAGAGGAAAGGGAAGTAGGTATGAGGAAGGAGAGGAGGAGGAAGGTAGGAAAAGAGAAGAAGAAGGTTTCTTGTAAAACGAAGGGAAAGAAAGGGTAGAAGAGGAACTCCAAAGATAATTAAAATGTATGATTATTGTGCTTTCTTTAAAGAGAATATGTATAATTATCTATGAATAAGAAAATGTACATTTATAATATGTGTATAAGAAAAATAAAAAATAAAAAAACTTTTTTTTTAAAAAAAAGTGAGATTCGTGGAAGGATGGCACAGTTTTTTTTTATTGAAAAAGTTTTTACAAAAAATTTTACTCCCTTTTCCCCTGCCCCCCTCCTCCCTCCCCTCCTCCAAAAGCACCCTCCTCCCTCCCCCCCTACTTCCCAGAACAAACACAAGATATAGTTCAAAACAAAACAAAACCCATTCGCTAAATTTTCCCTAACACAAATTATAATCCTCCCCTTCTTCTCAAATCCTAACTTCCCCCATACAAATCAAAGATAAATACATTCTAATCATTCAAAAGCAATCTGATCTCTCTTAATCTGATATCTATTTTGCATATATTCAATCCATTTTTTCCATTCAGTTAGATATATTTTTTTTAATTTACATTTATATCCCGCCCTTCTCCAAAGACTCAGGGCGGCTTACAGTGTGTAAGGCAATAGTCTCATTCTATTTGTATATTTACAAAGTCAACTTATTGCCCCCCCCAACAATCTGGGTCCTCATTTTACCTACCTTATAAAGGATGGAAGGCTGAGTCAACCTTGGACCTGGTGGGACTAGAACCTGCAGTAATTGCAGGCAGCTGTGTTTTAATAACAGGCTTCTTACAGTCTGAGCCATACCGCACCTTTTTTCTTGCGTATTGTCTTTCAAAAAGGCTGAGATTTTAGCCATCTCAGCCAAATTAGCAACTTTCAATATCCATTCTTCTATTGTAGGGGCACAGGTTTTTTTTTTTCATTCAAGAACTCTATAGGATTCTGCTTTTTTTGTTACTTCTTTAATAGATCTTAGGTCTGTTAAGGATAGTCTTATCTCACAACCGATGTTGTGGGTTATTGAGCGATTACCCTTTGAGTTTGTGCATGAAAGTGACTGAGAATGATTGTGGATAATAACAGTTAACATACAAAAAACCTGGGTTTTGATAATATTCTACTTTTAGGGGGAAAAGCAAAACCATCGTCCAACAAACAATCCAAGTCATACACGTTTGAAGTGAGATAAGATCAGTCCAGGAATATTTTCCAAATATTAAGTCTTCTTACCAATTGTAGAAAAATACAATAAAACAGATCTTCTTTAGTTTCATTCAGGAACAAAGTTCAATATAAAAACGGTCAATAAATATTAAAGAAGCAATAAATAGCCATGATCAAACAATGATCGTGCATAGAGATCAAATATAGAGTTACAGCATATCAGCAGGTAAAATGGTCCACACAAACCATAATTCAGCTTTCCTTAAGTACATTGGCTACAGAGCTCAGCCAGTCAGGATGCATGATGATGCAATAAAGTTTTTAAACCTACATAATACTTTTAGCTACAAACACACAATGTTGGTTTATATATTTCCTGACCAACCAGTTGGGCAATAACAATAACTAAGAGGTCCGTAAGGGGCGTGCGTAAGAGCACAAACGTGCCTACCATTCCTGTCCTATTGTTTTCTTTCATTATATCCAATTAATATAGTTATTGCATGCTTATGCTTATATATATATATATATGCTTATATATTATAGCCATATAAATAGAATAGAATAGAATAGAATTTTTATTGGCCAAGTGTGATTGGACACACAAGGAATTTGTCTTGGTGCATATGCTCTCAGTGTACATAAAAGAAAAGATACCTTCATCAAGGTACAACATTTACAACACAAATGATGGTCAATATATCAATATAAATCACAAGGATTACCAGCAACAAAGTTACAGTCATACAGTCATAAGTGGAAAGAGATTGGTGATGAGAACGATGAGAAGATTAATAGTAGTGCAGATTTAGTAAATAGTTTGACAGTGTTGAGGGAATTATTTGTTTAGCAAATAATATATAGTTACTTTATATAGTTACTTTCATGCTTATGCTTATACGACCTGTGCGCTCCCACAGAGTGGGGCTTCTCAGGGTGCCATCGACCAAACAATGTTGGTTGGCGGCCCACAGCGGGAGAGCCTTCTCTGTGGCAGCACCGGCCCTTTGGAATGAGTTGCCTCCGGGGTTACGCCAACTCCCCGACCTCCGGACCTTCAAATGGGAACTGAAGACTTTATTATTTCATCGAGCGGGACTAGCCTAAGTGTATTTTAACTGTAAATTTTAAGGGGTTTTATGTCGGTCTATGACCGTTTTAGTCGATTGGCCTACTAAATATTTGTTTTTAAATGCTTTTTAAATTTGCTATTTATTAGACCCCTTGCAATTTGCATACCGAGCAAATAGATCAACAGATGATGCTGTTAATATGGCTCTGCACTACATCCTACAACATCTTGAGTCTCCAAAGACCTATGCAAGGGTCCTTTTTGTAGACTTTAGTTCAGCATTCAATACCATCATTCCAGACATTCTCCTAACTAAGCTAAACCAGCTACAGGTACCGGAACAGGCTTGTAAGTGGATCACAAGCTTCCTAACAAACAGGAAGCAGCAGGTGAAGCTAAGCAAGATCACATCAAATACCTGTACAATTAGCACAGGGCCCCCCCAAGGCTGTGTGCTCTCCCCACTTCTCTTCTCTCTGTATACCAATGACTGCATCTCCAATGATCCATCAGTTAAGCTACTGAAGTTCGCAGATGACACAACAGTGATTGGTCTCATTCGAGACAATGACGAATCCGCATATAGATGAGAGGTCGAATGACTAGCCTTGTGGTGCAACCAAAACAATCTGGAACTGAACACACTCAAAACCGTAGAAATGGTGGTAGACTTTAGGAAAAACCCTTCCATACTTCCACCTCTCACAATACTTGACAACACAGTATCAACAGTAGAAACCTTCAAATTTCTGGGTTCTATCATATCGCAAGATCTCAAATGGACAGCTAACATCAAAAACATCATTAAAAAAGGACAACAAAGAATGTTCTTTCTGCGCCAACTCAGTAAGCTCAAACTGCCCAAGGAGCTGCTGATCCAATTCTACAGAGGAATTATTGAGTCTGTCATTTGCACCTGTATAACTGTCTGGTTCGGTTCTGCAACCCAACAAGAAAAACACAGACTTCAGAGGATAATTAGAACTGCAGAAAAAATAATTGCTACTAACTTGCCTTCCATTGAGGATCTGTATACTGCATGAATCAAGAAGAGGGCCATGAAAATATTTGCAGATCACTTGCATCCTGGACATAAACTGTTTCAACTCCTACCCTCAAAACGACGCTATAGAGCACTGCACACCAGAACAACTAGACACAAGAACAGTTTTTTCCCGAAGGCCATCACTCTGCTAAACAAATAATTCCCTCAACACTGTCAGACTATTTACTGAATCTGCACTACTATTAATCGTTTCATAGTTCCCATCACCAATCTCTTTCCACTTATGACTGTATGACTATAACTTGTTGCTGGCAATCCTTATGATTTACATTGATATATTGATCATCAATTGTGTTGTAAATGTTGTACCTTGATGAAGGTATCTTTTCTTTTATGTACACTGAGAGCATATGCACCAAGACAAATTCCTTGTGTGTCCAATCACACTTGGCCAATAAAAATTCTATTCTATTCTATTCTATTCTTTGTATTTTAATATGGCTGTAAACCGCCCTGAGTCCTTCGGGAGAAGGGCGGTATAGAAATTAAATTATAAATAAATAAATAAATAAAATAAATAAATAAAATTTCCCAACCAGGTCCACTGCAGAAGTGGCATTCAACCAGTTCAGACGGGTTCACCCAGATATCATGGGTGGGTCTGCCCACCTGCCCCAGCTCGATGCCATCTCATTTAGTCATGTTTGTGAGGCTGGGTGCATGAGTGGAAGATGTATATGCCAGCAAAGCGCATGCACCAGCAAAGCGAATGCACGGCAAGCTGGGTGCAATGCGTGGACGGGGCGCGTGCGAGCAAAGCGCCTACATTGACATTTGCGAACTGGTAGGGAAGTACGTGAATACCACCCCTGGTCCACTGAATCTAAAAAGACATCTTTTTAACCCAAAATCCAGGACATCACTTCAAAGTAGCTGGGGAGGAAGCAGTGACATTTTCTACGATGATTCCAGAAGAGTCACCATCTCCTGAAGAATCTTTCAGAGAAGGTATGAAATGCTTTCACTCAACCTAGTAATTTAACTGGAAGAAAAGAGGGGAGACCTAGAAAACAGTTAGTTTGAGAGTTACTTGAGCGTTACACATGAAAGAAAAATGTAAATAGAAAAGAAGTGACCCACCAGTATATTAATCCTTCAGGAGATGTTAAAAAAACTCCCTTTCATGACTCTGGAATCCCTTAATTCGGGGTAGAGTTGTGGCGATTGATTGCAGGTGAGCATTTATTAGCTGGATGCCCTCCCTGACACCACACAGAGTTCACAGCAAATATTTTCTCTCTGTGCCCTAACAGAGAAACCTCTGCCACGATCTAGGATTGAACTCTCAACTTTCTGAGTGGGAGGTGAACACCTTCACCTCCCACTCAGAAGCCAAGATATCGTTAGGAGATATCTTGGGTTTAATTTTTTTTTTTAATAGCACACGGAAATTACATCAACAACTGCCATTTGCTAGTTGGATGGACAGTTCCAGAAAAATGGGTTCTTTAGCCCAATTCAGCCTTATCTTTCTGATGCCCAGATCTTCTCTAGAGCAGGGATCTGCAAACTTGGCTCTTTTAAGACTTGTGGACTTCAACTCCCAGAGTTTCTCAGCCAGCAAAGCTCTCTTCCCACCAAATAAAAAAGGAGGGGCCACCTTTGGTGGGAAGAGAGCTTTGCTGGCTGAGGAACTCTGGGAGTTGAAGTCCACAAGTCTTAAAAGAGCCAAGTTTGCAGACCCCTGGTCTAGTCTAATGAAGAGAAGGGCCAGGGGTGACATGACAGCAGTATTCCAATATCTCAGGAACTACCACAAAGGGACATGGTGGCTCAGTGGCTAAGATGTTGAGCGTGTCGATCAGGAGGTCAGCAGTTCAGCAGTTCAAATCCCTAGTGTTGCGTAACAGGGTGAGCTCCCGTTACTTGTCCCAGCTTCTGCCAACCTAGCAGTTTGAAAGCACGTAAAAAATGCAAGTAAAAAAAGAGGGGCCACCTTTGGTGGGAAGAGAGCTTTGCTGGCTGAGGAACTCTGGGAGTTGAAGTCCACAAGTCTTAAAAGAGCCAAGTTTGCAGACCCCTGTTCTAGAAGGTTGGAAGATAAAGGGGAGAAAATAGGAGGAATATGAGAGTTGCAGCAGAAAAGAGAATTCCGTAGTCATCTGTATATGTACTCTCCAGAATAAAACTGTGAAATGCGTTTCTTCTTTCCATAGTGTGTGATCGTTTCTCTTTTCTGCAACGGGATGAGAATGGAAAACTCAAACAAGAGTTTCCACAGTTGGGTGAGATGCTCCACTGCTTGACCGACCGGTGTCCAGAGGAGTTCGAATTATATGGCTGCTTTTGTGGACAAGAGGGAAGAGGACATCCGACCGATCAACTGGACAGGTGGCTAACATTAAAAGCAAACCAAAGGAATCACCAATGCTCCGAGAGCAGCATGCGTTTGGTTAACTTAAATCTTCTATCCAGGCATGCGGGTCCTAAATCAATATTTACGGTTAACAATAAAATAGAATGAAACAGACGGTGGGGAGAAATCTTCCCCCATTTCTGCTCAGCAAGAGATGTTGGGCAGGATATTAGATATTATGTACCACATATACCAATAATGATGTATTCAATTTGATCATTATGTAGCATGTATTCAATTGATGTATTTCCATTGTGTTCTTTTTCACTGTTTACTTTATTCTATTGTTGTACTATTCTTCCTTCCTTCTTTCCTTTCCTCCTTCCTCCGTCCCTCCCTCCTTCCCTCCCTGCTCTTTCTCTCCTTCCTTCCTTCTGTCCCTCCCTTTTCCCTTTCTCTCCTTCCTTCCCTCCCTCCCTCCTCCCTCCCTCCTCTCTTTCTCTCCTTCCTTCCTCCTTTCTCCCTCGCTCCTTTCTCTCTTTCTCTCCTTCCTTCCTTCCTCCCTGCCTTCCTCCCTTCCCCTTCGCTCCCTTCTCTCTTTCTCTCCTTCCTTCCTTTCTTCCCTTCCTCCCTTCTCTCTTTCTCTCCTTCCTTCCCTCCCTCCCTCCCTCCTCCTTCTCTCTTCTCTCCTTCTTCCTCCTCCTTCTCCTCCCTCCTTCCTTCCTTCCTTCCTTCCTTCCTTCCTTCCTTCCTTCCTTCCTTCCTTCCTCCTCCTTCCTCCTCCCTCCTCCTTCCTTCCTTCCTTCCTTCCTTCCTCCCTCCCTCCCTCCCTCCCCCTCCCTCCCTCCCTTCCATATATACATACATATATACATACTGCTTTCTGGGTTCTACTAGTTGCATTGCTGAAGCAACAGGATCCAGATGGTACCAACTCTGTCAGATTTCAAATGATGGACAGAAATCACAGAGAGATATGGTCCTCTTTGCCCCTCACCTCTTCTTGTGGCTGGCTCTACCTCCTGCCCATCTCCCATCTTTGACCTGAACCAGATGATATGATAAATCAAAAGAGAAAATATTTTTTTTCAAAATATGATACCTGCTAGCTTTATATCAGTCAGGAATGCTGCAGTCCATGTAAGTAGAAAATGGTTTCAAAACATTAATTCTCTTATTCTTTCCGTCTAACAGATGCTGTTTCTCCCATCAATGCTGCCTGGAACAAGTTAAAAGACTAGGATGTCAGCCAGAAAAAAAATCAAGATCTGAAGTTGTGTGTTTTGATCACACACCAACATGTAAGTTTTGAGATAGCGGTGTCCAAGAATCACTTCTTTCTTAAGCGAAACATTTTTAAAAGAAAAAAAAATCACTTTTCTCTGGTAAATATAGGAAAGTCTTCAAGGGAAGGCTTTTAACAGAGTTAGAATTTTATCAGATCTTTAGAATGTCAGGGTTCCGATGGATGCCCTAATTAAATCATGAGCCTCCAGCCAAGCTTCAAAAGAAATCCAATTATTTATTAGGACCTTCATGTTGGCATGTTCCAAGTGAAGCCAACTCTGACCCCACGTAATTTACGACCCAGACTTGACCCTGTTTCCCCCCTTCCCCAAAAGTGTGTCACCAGTCACATTTGCCAACGGAGCAATTTCGCAGGTTGTAGAGATCATTCCCTTCCAGCTGCTCTGGGTAACCCTGGGAGACACCCTTGAGAGAGATATGTCTGGAATATGCTTTTGTTTTTGGCTGCTGTGCTGCTTCACCGTTTTCCCATCCCCCTTGCCTATGGCAACTCGAGAACAGGCTAGGGACGCTTTGCGAGTTGACATAGAAATTCATCTCCCCGATCCACAATGAATATATATTTTGGAGGGGGTGTGAATATCAAATTTGTCAAAATGATAAATCTGACCAAATAATCAATTGGAATCCTTGGTGCTGTCTGAGTTTAGTTGTTTTCTTGCAAACGTTTCATTACCCAACTAGGTAATATCTCAGTGCTTCCTTCTAGAACTCAGCAGTTAGTTGGGGATTGCTCAGTGTTTATTATACAGCTGGCTTGCCTTGCTAGTGTTTGTGGGAATCTGCTTTTTCTTCATTCCTTCATTCTTAGTAGTTCTTTGAATTATCACGTCTTGTCTCTATAACATGCACTGCATACTCTTAAAAAGAGGTGGGGCTTTGATTGCCAATAGCCAATAGCAGAGATTATTTGTAGATCAGGGCAGAAATGAGGGGGTCCTTGGTGCTCTCTGCACTTGGTGGTTTCCTCCAGATGTTCCATTACCCCACTAGATACAGTAACGGCCAAAATTTTGGGGAAAGTGTATTTTTGAGGTTCGATGGCTAATAACACCACTTTTTTGGGGGAGGGTGGAGTTTCAAGATAATCATATTCCACTGCTGGAATGGCCTGGGAATACCCCAGACCTTCACCCAATTGAAAATCTATGGAGCCGACTAAAGAAACTTGTTAGTCAGAAGTGACCCAGCAATAAAACCCAGTTAATAGAAGCAATCCTTCATTCTTGGTTTTACATGATAACAGCTGCAGAACTAAAAGACTTGGTTCACTCCGTGGGAAGACATTGGAAGGCCGTAATTCATGCTAAATGTGACCCAACTAAGTATTAATTGACATGGGGATCATTTTTGTATATCTCGTTTTTTCTACAGATAATTTTTGCATCTCTCATTTTTTTCTACGTTTCACTTTTCTTCTTTATACTGTAACTGCTATTCTAATAGCAAATCCTTCATAAAGGTTATTGCATTACATTCTTGGTTAAATTTTCTTTCCACTGATATATAATTTTATGGTACTACTCCAAAAAATGTGGTGTTATTAGCTAGTTTTAGAAAATACACTTTTCCCAAAAGGTTTCCACAATTTTGGCCACTACTGTAGTGATAATGTTAGTGATGCTAGCACTGATAATGTTACTTAGTTTTTTTTGTTTTTTTTTTATTTGAATTTTATATCCCGCCCTTCTCCAAAGACTCAGGGCGGCTTACACTGTGTTAAGCAATAATCTTCATCCATTTGTATATTATATACAAAGTCAACTTTTATTGCCCCCAACAATCTGGGTCCTCATTTTACCTACCTTATAAAGGATAGAAGGCTGAGTCAACCTTGGGCCTGGTGGGACTTGAACTTGCAGTAACTGCAAGCAGCTGTGTTAATAACAGACTGACTTAGTCTGCTGAGCCACCAGAGGCCCCTGGTGGGTAATGAAACATCTGCAAGAAAACAATGAAGCTTAGAGAGCATCAAAGATCTTGTCAAGGTTCCAACTAACACAACCCCAAACCAAAGAACTCTGACGCACGCAATCTCCCCAAAGAACATTTTATTTGGGCATGTCACATTGGCACAATGCTGGTGAAAACCAGATCTATGTTTCCACAGGTTTCCCCCCCGCCAATTAAAAGTAAAAGTTTGTCACTTCCCCAGAAGTGTCAATCCCACAGTCCAGACATGGGATGGTCTCAGTCTCCACCCTCCAACCACCTGCACATACGACCTTAATTCCCAGGGGAAAAAAATGTTGTTTTGGTTATAGCACCGCATCTATCTCTACAGCCCTCTCCCTATCCCTCATATCCAGTCTGTGCCAGCACTGAAGCTCTGTAGCAAAGAAAACCCCCAGTAGAACAAGAAACTGGCCACCAGCCAGACAGCTTCAGGGTTTACAAATCTCTTATTTGATTGCTTGGTTGCACCTCTTGTTTAACATCATTGGCTCTCTACCCCATGGACTATATTACCATGATGGTAAACAGTTCCGTCAATCATGGCCTCATTGTAGCCACTGCAGTGGTGGGTTTCAAATTTTTTTACTACCGGTTCTGTGGGTGGGTGTGGTTTGGTGGGCATTGCAGGGGAAGAATACTGTAAAATCTCCATTCCCACCTCACTCCAGGGGAAGGATACTACAAAAATCCCCATTTCCTCCCAATCAGCTAGAACCTGGGAGGCAGAGACTAGATGGGGGCGGGGCCAGTCAGAATGTTTATTACTGGTTCTCCGAACTACTCAAAATTTCCACTACCGGTTCTCAAGAACTGGTCAGAATCTGCTGAAACCCACCTCTGAGCCACTGTGAGATTTGATGCAGAAGCTACTCTCCACCATCTTCCTTTCTCTCAGGTGTTGGATGGACCCTGTGTGAAAACCTCCTGTGTTCCTGCGATAAAGCTGCGGCCGAATGCATGGCTGCAGCCCCATTCAACGAAAGCTGGAGGTTGCCCAGCAGACAGGCTTGCCAAGAGGAGAGACTGGCTTGCCGCTGGGCAGGGCGTGAGAGGCCTCCAAGCATCCCTCCAAGAGGTGCCAGAACGTCTAGTGAAGAAGAAGAAAGTAGCAGCGAGGAGGCAGATCCAGCTCAGCCCCTCTTGAGACGTGGGAAAAGAGCAATACGGAATGGCAGACGAAGCTCCAGTATGGTCCCATTGCAAACAAGATAATCTCTACTTCTCTGTCCAGCTACAGAACTACTGGCAATGTTGCTCAAGAGGCAGCCAGTAGTGTATCTATCCTATATGGCTGTCCAGTCTTTTCTTAAAAGCTCCAATGATGAAGCTGTTGTGACCCAGGCCCAAGTAGGTAGTAATAAACATATAGTCCGTTGAAAAACAAACTTTATTCGAACAGCTGGGAATTACTTCATTTCCAACATCGTTCAACTCAAAGTAAAACAAATTCCTCCCAACACAAATTCTTCAGTCCTTATCACAAACCTTAGTCTAATTAGGCAAACTGCCAAAGGCCTTTCTTGGTAAATGTTCAGAAGTCACAAAAATAAAGGCAAGACGTAGACGAAGCAGAAGACAAAGCTACCAACGTTGTTTTCCAGCAAAGCTGAAATGCCAGTGCTGGTCTGTTTTAAGCCTTATGGGAGGGCCCAATAATCTCTTGGCCCTACTCCCGAGTTGTCCTTTTTGCTCTTGCCTTCTGGCAGCTCTTCTCATGTGTGCATTAGGAACAGGCTCCTCCTTTTCCTCTGCCTCACTACTATCAGACTCTGGAGGCTCTGGAGTCCGCACCTCACTTCCTGATGGCCCTGGTCTCACCTCAGCCTCATTGCTGTCCGACTCCATTGCCAGCTCTGTAGGCTGCTGACGGACCACAACAGAAGCACCCACAACTTCTGAAGGCAAGTTGTTCCAGTGATTAATTTTGTTCTCAGAGTTAGGAAATTTCTCAGTGGTGAAATCCAATTTTTTTTACTACTGGTTCCGCGGGCGTGGCTTGTTGGGCATGGTGTGGTGTGGCTTGATGGGCATGGCTTGGTGGATGTGGCAAGGGAAGGATACTGTAAAATCTCCATTCCCATCCCATTCCTGGGGGAAGGATATTGCAAAAACGCCATTCCCACCCCACTCTGGGGCCAGCCAGAGGTGGTATTTTCCAGTTCTCCAAACTATTCAAAATTTCTGCTACCAGTTCTCCAGAACCTGTCAGAACCTGTTGGATTTCACTCCTGAAGTTTCTCCTCAGTTCTAGCAACTTTGTGTGTCATCCATCCATTGAGGCTTTTAATAAGAGACTGGACAGCCACTAGTCTGGAATGGTATAGGGTCTCCTGCTTGAGCAGGGGGTTGGACTAGAGCAGGGGTCTCCAACCGTGGCAACTTTAAGCCTTGAGGACTTCAACTCCTAGAATTCCTCAACCAGCAAAGCTCACCAGCTCAAATCCCCCTGCAACTCAGATTAATCTGAGCACAACCAAGCCCCCACCCAAACAGGACACCCCCCCCCCCATCCAATCAGAGCACAAAAAAACCCCATCCAATCAGAGCACAGCCAAGCTCCCACCCAATCAGTTCAAACCCTCACTAGCAGTTAAAAAGGAAGAAACAGCTGCAATCACACATTGCTCCCAGAAGCACGAAGCTGAAGCCTGAAGATGACGAATGAGACTTCGTCGAAACGTCGCCAAGACACTTCCAATTTTACGCGGGAGAAAACCCGAATAACCAAAGACCTACATACAAACATATATCTATCAATGGTGAAGAACCACAACACACCTCCTAGTTATACAGCCATAATACCTATTTCATTTTTAATCTCTTATGGGTAGGATGAAGGTTGTACAAAGGTCAAGAGGAGCAGAGATGAAAGGTTCTAAGCGGAATTTCAATACCATCACCGGTTTTCTAAATCTCTGTTTCTGGAACAATCCATCAGGACTTGGTTCATCATTCCTAATTCTAATATATAACTCTGCGCACAACACTAAACCAAAACAAATAACGCCTACTTGATATTATGGCTTATCATCCCATGTAGATGAAAGTTCCTATTAAAAGCTTGACACTGCTTCTTCCTTTGTCCTTATTTTTAGGAACAAATTTAAGTACACTAACAATTCTTCTTCCGAGTTTGCTTTAATACTGGAGGGGCTGAGCCCATGGATATGAATCCTATTTGTAAGAGAATGGCAAAGTAATCACGCCTGAATTGTCCTTGACTTAATTTCTGGTGGGGCCAACCATTGCATTTGTTGCTTTAGATGTTTGGATTGTCTCAAAAGCCTTACGATAAGCTTCAATGGAGACCTAATTGCCAAGAGTACAAACTGATCTTCTGGCTGAGCAGGGGGTTGGACTAGAAGACCTTCAAAGTCCCTTCCAACTGTTATTCTGTTAATTCCTGCTAATACAAGAAAAAACAGTTAATACAGTTAACTGTTTTGCTTCCTAAATTGCATTACCAGAGGGATACAATCAAGATCAAGTGAGGTACTAATACCACTCTATAAAGCCCCTAGTAAGACCACACATAGAATACTGGATCCAGTTTTGATCACCACACTATAAAAAATATGTTGAGACTCTAGAAAGAGTGCAGAGGAGCAACCAGGATGCTTAGGGGACTGGAGACTAAAACATACGATGAATGGTTGCAGGAACTGGGCATGGCTGGTCTAGTGAAGAGAAGGACCAGGGGAGACATGATAGCAGTCTTCCAATATTTGAGGGGCTGCCACAGAGAGGAGGGGGTCAAGCTATTTTCCAAAACACCTGTAGACCAGACAAGGAATAATGGATGGAAACTGAACAAGGAGAGATTTAACCAGAAAATAAGGAGAAACTTTCTGACAGTGAGAAGTTGAACAATCAACCGATGGAACAGAAGTTGCCTTTGGAAATTGTGGGAGCTTCATCACTGGAGACTTTCAAGAAGAGACTGGACTCCCATTTGTCAGAAATGGTGTAGGGTCTCCTGCTTGGGCAGGGGGTTGGACGAGATGACCTACAAGGTCCCTTCCAACTCTGTTAATCCGCTTAGTGTGCTCATATACTCGATGGAATTTGCGATAGTACCGATCTGGATGTGAACTGGGCTAATTTTATTTTTCCGGGGGAGAGAATAGAAGTCTGCTTCTCTGGGGCTATTTACAACACGTAGAAGAAACGGCTATGATCCCCACGGAAACTAATCCTAGTTGAGAATTGTGTTTCTATCCGCTTTGTGCTTCTTCAAAACACACACTGTCCCTTTGGGTTTCCACGTTCTCATCGGAGAGCTGAACAGATTTACTGCTCCAAAGGAGAATTAATGCAAAACTTTTTTTTTTTTTTGAAACTCTCAAGCTCTGGGAATCTTATAGTTGCGATGATTTCCAATTGGCAGCAACTCTCACATCGTTCAGCCTCCAGGCTCCACCTGGGATCCATTCAGTTACTTTCCACTCGCCCTAGATGTTCAACTGTTGTGTCATCACCCAGAGATGCTATCTTTCAAATTTGAGAGAGAGAATGAAAGAGGCAGGGAGATTTTAACAATTTATGAGGCCTTGTCCTTTAGCACAGGGGTCCCAAACCTTTTGAACCTCAGGGACCAGTAAATTCATAATTTTAAATCCCGCGGACCACTAATATGATCAGCCTAATGACTGGATGGGTGGACGTGGCTAGGTGGTCATGTGACTGGATGGGCGTGGCCAACTCAATGTCACTCACGTCAAGGGGTGCCTCACCGGCCTTTACTCGCCCCTTGCCTCCCAGCCCCTTCTTGCCTGCCCGCTTGGGCTCCTTAGGGCCCCAATAGGAAGCAGTTGTTGGAGCTAAGCAGTCACCATGAGGAAGACTTGGCAAAACAGCTCAGTTCAAATTGGATCTGACCGAGAAGGAAGCTCAGCAGAAGCGTCTCACTGAGGACTAGGAGCATAGGCTTTCCAAGCAGAGGGGAGACCTGCAGGAGTGCAAGGCCAGATACTGGTGCCTGGAGGCTCAGCGGGCTGAGATGGTCAGCCAGTTCCAGGCCATGATGCTGTCCCACTGGAACAAGGCCCTCCGGCTCTTTGCCACCAGCGCTGCTTCCCTCCAGCCTTTGCCCAAAGCCCCACCCCAATTCGGAATTTCTGCCCCCCTCTGACCCGCACAAAAAGACCCCAAAGGGGGAGACTCTCTGCTGCAACACAAATGTTCATTGCACGTCCCAGGGGCCATAGTTTGAGGACCCCAGAGTTCGTGCAATATAAAAAATGCAAATAATTTTTCTGTGGACTACCAAGATTTTCTTACGGACCACCAGTGGTCCACAGACCACCAGATGGTGATCGCTGCTCCAGCACAGGGGTCTCCAACTGTGGCAACTTTAAGCCTGGAGGACTTCAACTCCCAGAATGCCCCAGCCAGGTTTCCTGGCTGGGGAATTCTGGGAGTTGAAATCCTCCAGGCTTAAAGTTGCCAAGGTTGAGACCCCTGTTCTAGCAGAAAGTGCTCAAGCTTGGGCAGGGGGTTGGACTAGATGACCTACAAGGTCCCTTCCAACTCTGTTAATCCACTTAGTGTGCTCATATACTCGATGGAATTTGCGATAGTACCGGTCTGGATGTGAACTGGGCTAATTTTATTTTTCTGGGGGAGAGAATAGAAGTCTGCTTCTCTGGGGCTATTTACAACACGTAGAAGAAACGGCTATGATCCCCATGGAAACTAATCCTAGTTGAGAATTGTGTTTCTATCCACTTTGTGCTTCTTCAAAATGCACACTGCCCCTTTGGGTTTCCATGTTCTCATCGGAGAGCTGAACAGATTTACTGCTCCAAAGAAGAATTAATGCAAAACTTTTTTTTTTTGGGGAAACTCTCAAGCTCTGGGAATCTTATAGTTGCGATGATTTCCAATTGGCAGCAACTCTCACATCGTTCAGCCTCCAGGCTCCACCTGGGATCCATTCAGTTACTTTCCACTCGCCCTAGATGTTCAACTGCTGTGTCATCACCCAAGAGATGCTGTCTTTCAAATTTGAGAGAGAGAATGAAAGAGGCAGGGAGATTTTAACAATTTATGAGGCCTTGTCCTTTAGCACAGGGGTCCCAAACCTTTTGGACCTCAGGGACCACTAAATTCATAATTTTAAACCCCGCGGACCACTAATATGATCTGCCTAATGACTGGCTGGGTAAGCGTGGCTAGGTAGTCATGTGACTGGATGGGCGTGGCCAACTCAATGTCACTCATGTCAAGGGGCGCCTCATCGGCCTCTACTCGGCCCTCCCCTCCTAGCCCCTTCTTGCCTGCCCTCCCGGGCTCCTTAGGGCCCCAACAGGAAGCAGTTGTTGGAGCTAAGCAGTCACCACTAAGCAGCAGAAAGACTTGGTAAAACAGCTCAGCTCAAATTGGATCTGACCGAGAAGGAGGCTCAGCAGAAGCATCTCACTGAGAATTAGGAGCATAGGCTTTCCAAGCAGAGGGGAGACCTGCGGGAGTGCAAGGCCAGGTACTGGTGCCTGGAGGCTCAACGGGCTGAGATAGTCAGCCAGTTCCAGGCCATGATGCTGTCCCACTGGAACAAGGCCCTCTGGCTCTTCGCCACCAGCGCTGCTTCCCTCCAGCCTTTGCCCAAAGCCCCACCCCAATTCGGAATTTCTGCCCCCCTCTGACCCACACACAAAGTCCCCGAAGGGGGACTCTCTGCTGCAACACAAATGTTCATTGCACGTCCCAGGGGCCATAGTTTGAGGACCCCAGAGTTAGTGCAATATAAAAAATGCAAATAATTTTTCTGTGGACTACCAAGATTTTCTTACGGACCATCAGTGGTCCACAGACCACCAGATGGTGACCGCTGCTCCAGCACAGGGGTCTCCAACTGTGGCAACTTTAAGCCTGGGGGACTTCAACTCCCAGAATGCCCCAGCCAGCTTTCCTGGCTGGGGAATTCTGGGAGTTGAAATCCTCCAGGCTTAAAGTTGCCAAGGTTGGAGACCCCTGCTCTAGCAGAAAGTGCTCAAGCTTTTTATGTACAGGTAGACTTCCACTTACAGCTGTTTATTTAGTGACTGTTCAACGCTACAAATGACCATTTTTCACACTGATGACCATGTTCATGATTTAGGACTGTTTTTCACACTTGCGATCCGTGATCCAAACTCGGAAGCTTGGCAATTGGCGTGTATTTATGGTGGTCTCTGGGTCATGTGATCTCTTTTTGTGACCTTCTGATAAGCAAATGTCTATGGAGATTCTCAATCATCCAGGTCATGGTTGTCTCAAAGGTGCTTTTTCAAGAGGCAACTGGACTTTTTTTGTTTTTTAACATAACATAACATAACAACAGAGTTGGAAGGGACCTTGGAGGCCTTCTAGTCCAACCCCCTGCCCAGGCAGGAAACCCTACACCATCTCAGTCAGATGGTTATCCAACATTTTCTTAAAAATTTCCAGTGTTGGAGCATTCACAACTTCTGAAGGCAAGTCGTTCCACTTATTAATTGTTCTAACTGTCAGGAAATTTCTCCTTAGTTCTAAGTTGCTTCTTTCTTTGATCAGTTTCCACCCATTGCTTCTTGTTCTACCCTCAGGTGCTTTGGAGAACAGCCCGACTCCCTCTTCTTTGTGGCAGCCCCTGAGATATTGGAACACAGCTATCATGTCTCCCCTAGTCCTTCTTTTTATTAAACTAGACATACCTAGTTCCTGCAACCGTTCTTCATATGTTTTAGCTCCAGTCCCCTAATCATCTTTGTTGCTCTTCTCTGCACTCTTTCTAGAATCTCAACATCTTTTTTACATAGTGGCGACCAAAACTGGATGCATTTTCTTTGAAGACGTTTCACTTCTCATCCAAGAAGCTTCTTCAGCTCTGACTGGATGGTGGGGGAATAGAAAGATTGATACTCCTTGCAGACAAAGCTGGTCATTTGCATCCTTCTAGAGAGTTGTTGAGGCCATTTGGTGATTTATCTGTGTCCTCAGGGTCACCTGAGTGGTGCAAATGCGTGTGGAGCCTTCTTGGAACTGCTGAAAGGAGGCTCCACACCATGGGTGAAATCTCCCGGTTCTGACCGGATCGCCCGATCTGGTAGCGATGGTGACGGGTGGTTTGGAGAACCGGTGGAAAAAATCCCTGCCCCCGCCCATGCCCAGCTGAGCTATGCGATCATCAGAGGTTTTTTTTTTTACTTTTAAAAGCATTTTTTTCTTCGGCCAAAAAAATGCTTTTAAAAGTAAAAAAAAAAAGGCTCTGATGATCGTGCAGCTCAGCTGGGTGCTTGCCAAAAAACGGCGGGGGGGGGGAGGTCCTTTTTTCCTCCCAGCAGGCTTCCCTGAAGCTTCCTTGAAGCCTGCAGGGAGGAAAAATGGACTCCCCACCTCCTTGTTTTTTGGTTTGGCTATCAGGGAAGCCTGCTAGGAGGAAAAATGGGGTGCGTGTGGGAGGGTCATTTTTGAGAGAGAGAGAGAGAGAGAGAGAAAGTGGAGGCAGGGAAGGAAGGAAGGAGGAGAGGGAGGAAGGAGTACAAATCTGGCTCTAGAGGCAGCTTCAGAGGATAATCCAGGGCTGGAAGGGACTTGGAAGTCATCTAGTCCAACCCTACTCCAGCAGGACATTGCTAGTGAGTTTCTGTCTTTTGATCCCCCAGTCACATAGCCACGCCCACCCAGTCACATGACCCCCCCCACCAAGCCATGCCCAAGGGAGCCGTAACAAAAAAAAAATAGATTTCACCCCTGCTCCACATCCATTTGCACCACTCAGGTGACCCTAACAACACAGATAAACCTCCAGGTGTCCTTAACGACCTGCTAAAAGAATGCAAATGACCAGCTGTCCGCAAGGCATATAAACCCTTCCATTCCCCACCATCCAGTCAGAGTTGAAGGAGCTTCTTGGATGAGGAGGGAAATCTCTTCAAAATAAAAAACAAAACAACCCAAAGTCCTGTTGCTTCTTGAAAAAAGGACCTTTCGTGACCTTCTGATACGCAAAGTCAATAGGGAAGCCAGATTGACTTAACAACTGGGTTACTTCATGGTCATCAAAATACTTTAGATATTGCAAATATGTGTGCCGTAGCCAGCAAATATAATTAAACAGTTGAACAGTGAAAGAAGGCTGGGAAGTCCTGAAGAACAATATAAGTTTCGTTCATTCTTTTTTTTTTAATAAAAACTTTTTTATTTTGAACACATTGAAACACAAGACAAACATACAACATTTATATACATATCACTGTTTCTTACCAGCTGTTCAAAGCGGTCCTTTCTTACAGAGTTTCATTCATTCTTATTTGAGGTCAAGTACATTTATCCCGGTTTGTAGTCTAATATAATTAATCAGTCAACCCTAATATTCTTCCTCCCGAGCAGTTTATTTTCATTTGGACAATAAGAACAGTAATACTTTAATTGCAGATCCTTTTATACCTGATGAAGTGAATTGAGTTAAATGAATATTTCAGTACCTGCCTGTAGTTTTGTTTTCGATTGTATCGGCACAAGGCATGCTGCTAAATTTATTTATTTATTTATTCATATTTTTATACCGCCCTTCTCCGAAGACTCAGTCTTCGCCAATAAAACGACAAGAATCCTAACAAATTAAAATAAAATATCAAGTTTAAAAATGATTCAATCGCTGTATACTTAAAATATTAGCTAAAATTTATCAAAGCTAAAACCTTAGTAAAACCCTATTAAAACCCACTAAAACCCCCATACTAAAATCAATTCAGGCCAGCCCCGCTTGGTGAAAAAAGAAAGTCTTGAGCTCGCACTTAAAGATCCGGAGATCAGGGAGGAGACGGAGTCCCACCGGCAGCTCATTCCATAAAGCCGGGGCCCCCACAGAGAACGCCCTTCCCCTGGGGGCCGCCAGCCGACATTGACTAGCCGACGGCACCCTAAGAAGACCCTCCCTGTGGGTGCGCACTGGACGTACCGGACAATGGGAGGTAACTGTCGGCAGCAGGCGGTCCCGTAAATATCCCGGTCCAATGCCATGGAGCGCTTTAAAGGTGATAACCAACACCTTGAAGCGCACCCGGAAGACCACCGGCAACCAATGCAGCCTGCGCAGGAGAGGTGTTACATAGGAGCTACGAGGAGCTCCTTCAATCCCCCGCGCGGCAGCATTCTGCACCAGTTGGAGCCTCTGGGTGCTCCTCAAGGGGAGCCCCATGTAGAGAGCATTGCAGTAATCCAGACGGGAAGTGACGAGGGCATGAGTGACTGTGCATAATGCGTCCCGGTCCAGGAAAGGGCGCAATTGGCGAATCAGGCGAACCTGATGAAAAGCTCCCCTGGCGATGGCTGTCAAATGGTCTTCTAAAGACAGCCGTGCATCCAGGAGAACGCCTAAATTGCGCACCGATTCCCTGAGGGATAACGATTCGCCCCCCACAGTCAGCGATGGAGTAAGCTGACTGTGCCGGGACACTGGCATCCACAGCCACTCCGTCTTGGATGGGTTGAGTCGGAGCCTGTTCGTCCCCATCCAGACCCGAACGGCCTCAAGACACTGAGTCATCACATTGACGGCTTTGTTGGGGTGGTTCGGGGTGGAGATGTACAATTGAGTGTCGTCAGCATACAGCTGACAGCTCACCCCGAAACCACGGATGATCTCTCCCAGCGGCTTCATATAGATGTTGAACAAGAGGGGCGAGAGAATCGACCAGCTTGATTCCTCCAGTTGTTATGGGTGACAACATTAACCATTTATAGTGTGCATAGTCAGTTGAACTGTTTAAACTGGAATGAGTCGTTCAAAGGATGGACATTTTTTTAACATAGCCAAAAATGCTAATAAAAGTCCTTGTTTGTATAAGCAGAGGCATAGTGTCAAAATCACATGATATATTTGTACCACTTTTTAAGGCCACACCTGGAATACTGGATCCAGTTTTGGTCACCACATTACAAAAACAGATGTTGAGACTTCAGAAAAAGTGCAAAAAAGAGGAACTAAGATGATTAAAGGCCTGGAGACTAAACATATCAAGTACGGTTGCAAGATTTGGGTTTGGCTAGTCTAGAGAAAAGAAGGACTAAGGGGGACTTGATAGCAGCATTCCAGTACTTGAGGAGCTGCCACATGGAAGAAGGAGTCAACTTATTTTCCAAAGCACCAGAAGGCAGGACAAGAAACAATGGATGGAAACTAATCAAGGAGAGAAGCAACCTGGAATTAAGGAGAAACTTCCTAGCAGTGAGGACAATTAACCAGTGGAACAGCTTGCCTTCAGAAGTTGTGGATGCTTCATCACTGGAGGTTTTTAAGAAGAGACTCGACAGACACTTGTCTGAAATAGTACAGGGTCCCCTGCTTGAGCAAGGGGTTGGATTAGAAGATGTCCAAGGTCCCTTCCAGCACTATCCTGATTTATTTATTTATTTATTTATTTATTTATTTATTTATTTATTTATTTTGTCACAACAGCATATATAAGCATAAGCATGAAAGTAACTATATAATATATAAGCATGTATATATAAGCATAAGCATGCAATAACTATATTAATTGGATATAATGAAAGAAAACAATAGGACAGGAACGGTAGGCATGCTGGTGCTCTTATGCATGCCCCTTACAGACCTCTTAGGAAAGGGGTGAGGTCAATAGTAGACAGTTTTTGGTTAAAGCTTTGGGGATTTTGAGAAGAGACCACAGAGTCAGGTAGTGTGTTCCAAGCATTAACAACTCTGTTACTGAAATCATATTTTCTGCAATCAAGATTGGAGCAGTTCACATTAAGCTTAAATCTATTGTGTGCTCGTGTATTGTTGTGATTGAAGCTGAAGTAGCCTTCAACTGGAAGGACATTGCAATAGATGATTCTATGAGTTAAACACAGGTCATGTCGAAGGCGGCGGAGTTCTAAGTTTTCTAAACCCAAGATTTCAAGTCTGGTGGCATAAGGTATTTTGTTGTATTCAGAGGAGTGGAGAACTCTTCTTGTAAAATATCATATAATATCATCAAGTATTTCATAATTTGGGTGCTATGAAGAAAAAGTCTTCCTCCAATCTTTCTTTTGGATTGTCACCAGCATAAATTCAGAAAAAAAAAAGTGTTTAGAAAAGCTTCTCTTCTGAAGGCCAAAGAGAAGCAGGAGAGTTGATATGCAAATCAGTTTTATTGGAAGTGGCACTCTCTAGATGAATTGGACTACGATTCCCAACATCTCTACCACCAAAAGAAAGCAATCTGCTCAGACAGTTGGGCACCATATAGTATAGAACAGAATGAGTTGGAAGGGACCCTGGAGGTCTTCTAGTCTAGCCCCCTGCTCAAGCAGGAGAACCTATAGCATTTTAGATAAGTGATTGTCTAGTGCAGTGGTGGGATTCAGATTTTTTTACTACTGGTTCTGTGGGTGTGGCTTAGTGGGCGTGGCTTGGTGGGCATGGCAGGGGAAGGATACTGTAAAATCTCCATTTCCTCCCCACTCCACGGGAAAGTTATTACAAAATCCCCATTCCCTCCCAATCAGCTGGGCCTTGGGAGGCAGAGAATAGATGGAGGCAGTGCCAATCAGAGGTGGTATTTTACCGGTTCTACAAAATGCTCAAAATTTCTGCTACCGGTTCTCCAGAACTGGTCAGAACCTGCTGAATGCCACCTCTGGTCTGCTTTCAGGTGTGCTTTAAGATTTTGGTTACCACCTTTAAAGCGCTCCATGGCTTAGGACCCGGGTACTTACGGGACCGCCTGCTGTTATCTTATGTCTCCCACCGACCTGTACGCTCACACAGGGAGGGCCTTCTCAGGGTGCCGTCCGCCAAACAATGTCGGCTGGCGGCCCCCAGGGGCAGGGCCTTCTCTGTTGGAGCGCCTACGCTTTGGAACGAACTTCCCCCTGGTTTACGTCAAGTGCCTGATCTTCGGACTCTTCGCCGTGAGCTGAAAACGCACCTATTTATTCAAGCGGGACTGGCTTAAAAGTCTTAAAAGTTTTATTAAATTTAATTTAATAAATTTGGGGCTATTTAATTTGGGGCTATTTATTAATTTTATGATCTTAAATTGTTTTAAATTTCGGCCATTTGTAATATGCTTGTTTTAGTTTTGTTTTAATGTGTATATTGTGGGTTTTTTATATTTGGCTGTACACCACCCCGAGTCCTTCGGGAGAAGGGCGGTATAAAAATCTAATAAAATAAAATAAATAAAAATAAATACTGTCTTCTTAAAAACCTTTTTAAAAAAAAAAAAGAGAGAGAGAGCGAGCTGAGGTATACTTAGCAACTTAACAACTGCAGTGATTCTCTGAACAACTGGCAAGAAAGGTCTTCAATGGGGCAAAACCAGGGGTGGGATTCAGCCAGTTGGGACCAGTTCAGGTGAACCCGTAGTTGTGACTTGCGGGTGGGCCCGGTCACCCTCCCTGGAGCTATGCTGTTCCTATTTAGCTGCATTTTTTAAGCCGCACGCATGCGTGCAAGCACATGTGCGAGCAAAGTGCATACGTAGAACGCCACATACGCTTTTACATTTTTGGTACTGGGTGAACCAGTTGTTATTTCATGTGCTGCCCACCACTGGGCAAAACTCACTGAACGTCTTGTTTAGCAATGGAAATTTTGGGCTCAGTTGCGGGCATAAGTCAAAGATTACCTGCAATTTATTGGTGAAATGTATACTGTATGCTGGGGGGACGCAGTGGCTCAGGGGCTAGGACGTTGAGCTTGTCGATCGAAAGGTCGGCAGCTCAGCGGTTCGAATCCCTAGTGCTGCCATGTAATGGGGTGAGCTCCTGTTACTTGTCCCAGCTTCTGCCAACCTAGCAGTTTCGAAAGCACGTAAAAAATGCAAGTAGAAGGTAACAGCGTTCTGTGCGCCTTTGGCATCGAGTCATGCCAGCCACATGACCACTGAGACATCTTTGGACAGCGCTGGCTCTTCGGCTTTGAAACGGAGATGAGCACCGCCCCCTAGAGTTGGCAACGACTAGCACATATGTGTGAGGGGAACCTTTACCTTTATCTTTTTACTGTATGCTGCTCATTCCCTCATGGGGTTATTCTAGGTGGCTGGTTCCTGCCATTCAGGGGTGGTATTCACTTACTTCCCCTATTGCAGGGGTCTGCAAACTTGGCTCTTTTAAGACTTGTGGACTTCGACTCCCAGAGTTCCTCAGCCAGCTTTGCTGGGAGTTGAAGTCCACAAGTCTTAAAAGAGCCAAGTTTGCAGACTCCTGCCTTACCGGTTCGCAAATGTGAGTGTTGTGACTCCAGCCCCCGAACCTGGCCCCATGCCCAGAAGTGACTTGGAGCCGGGCCTGCTGCCAGAAAGTGACTTGGACAGTGAGGGGGAAGGGCCGTCAGGACTTACCTCGGGAGCACCGGCTTCCCTGGCTCAGCTCCAGGAGCCAGAGGCAGGCCAGGTGAAAGAGATAACGAGGCCTCTGTCCCCTGACTCTTCCCCCCCCTCCAGGCCACGCCTGCAGACCCAGCTGACAGCAATCAGGCTTGGTTTCGTAGGCAGGAGAGAAGGGAACAACAGAAGCAGGGGAGGGGCAGGCCTAGGAAGTGCTGAGTCATGGAGCCACACCCCACAGGATATAAAAGACAGCAAGAGCTGGTGTGTCTCTTTGTAACAGGCAAATCCACTGATTGACTAGAGCTGAAGTTTGTGACTCACCAGCGTCATGGAAGATAATGAGGGCTCTTGGCAGACGCTGGCTCTTTTGCTGCCAGAGCTGATAGTGCCAGCTAATTAAGCCATCATTTGGATGGAGGTGGAGGAGGACAGAACAGTGAGTGCATGCCCGTGCACGCTTCGCTTGCATATGCCTCAGTCCACACATGCACCTGGCCTTCCATGCATGCACTTTGCTGATGTATGCGCCGTTCGCTCATGAGCCTGGCCTAAAAAATGTGCCTAAATAGGATGGCATATAGCCGGAGTAGGGGTGGGGGTGGGGGGCGGGGAGGCCACCCACGGTTTCCGTTATCGGTTCAGGTGAACCGGTGTGAACCACTTGAATACCACCTCCACTGCCATTCTCAAAATACTAAATTTGGCCCACCCTAAAATGCGTATATGGGACGCGGTGGCTCAGGATCTAGGACATTGAGCTTGTTGATCAAAAGGTCGGCAGCTCGGTGGTTCGAATCCCTAGTGCTGCCGTGTAACAGGGCAAGTTCCCGTTACTTGTCCCAGCTTCTGCCAACCTAGCAGTTTTGAAAACAAGTAAAAATGCAAGTAGAAAAAATAGGGACCACCTTTGGTGGGAAGGTAACAGGGTTCTGTGCGCCTTTGGCATTGAGTCATGCCGGCCACATGACCACGGAGATGTCTTTGGACAGCGCTGGCTCTTCGGCTTTGAAACGGAGATGAGCACCGCCCCCTAGAGTCAGCAATGACTAGTACATATGTGCGAGGGGAACCTTTACCTTAAAGTGCGTATAGTCCAAGGCTATGGTTTTCCCAGTTGCAATGTATGGCTGTGAAAGTTGGACCCTAAGGAAGGCTGAGCGCCAAAGAATTGAGGCCTTTGAATTCTGGTCCTGGAGAAGACTCCTGAGAGTCCCTTGGACTGCAAGGCAATCAAACCGGTCAGTCCTAGAGGAGATCAACCCTGACTGCTCCTTAGAAGGTCAGATCCTGAAGATGAAACTGAAATATTTGACCACCTAATGAGAAGGAAGGACTCACTGGAGAAGAGCCTCATGCTGGGAAAGATTGAGGGCAAAAGAAGAAGTGGGCAGCAAAGAACGAGGTGGCTGGATGGAGTCACTGAAGCAGTAGGCATGAGCTTAAATGGACTCCAGAGGATGGTAGAGGACAGGAAGGCCTGGAGGAACATTGTCCATGGGGTCGCGATGGTTCGAACATGACCTCGCAACAACAGCAACAACAACAAGTTTTAGCTTCCTAAAATCAGTCAAGATAACACAGGTTACTTATTACCATTTAGCTAAGTTTAGGATTATGTACCAGCTCGCAATTAAAAAGAAAAAGAAAATAAAGGAAAGGAAAGGAAAGGAAAGCAGAAAGAGCAGGAAAATCTTCAGTTCCCCTCCCCGCCCCCGTCAGCATCAATATTTTTCTGAGGATGAAAAGTTCTGGCAGAAACTTTGGACTTTAGTTCATTTTGCTCTGATCTGGCATGCATTTGAAATGCTGGCTGTCATGTGAAAAGAGGCGAGGGTGGAGGATGAAAGATAGGAAAGATTTCGGAAAGAGGGGGGCAAAAAAGAATCAAAGTACCGAAGGCAAAGTCTCAGGCTGCTGGGAGCCTTTGCAACTGAAAGCAATTCAAAGCCATCCCTACCACACAGGGCTTCATTCGTTCCATGGGGCCTCCAGGATCAATGGAAACCGATTCAATCAAAACGGGCAATTGAGCTAAAATAAAAGGCAGTAGAAGCAGTAGAAACACTGTGGGAGCTATAACTGTTGTTTTTTTATTATGAACATATGATAGTGTCCTATCACAAGATAAATAATTGCTTTCCTTGCTACCAAGACTAATTGGAGCAGTTTTCTTCATGGCCACAGTTTTCATAGTTGGAGCCAGCCAGCGGTGGGATTCACATGTTGTTGCTACTGGTTCGATGTGTGCGTGCAGGCGTGCTTTGTGCGTGGCTGTCTTCGGCGCATGTACCCGGTTTCAAAAATGTGCCTAAATAGGACAGCACAGAGCCAGGGTGGGGTAAATGGGGTAAGTTTTTTTTTAATTTGCATTTATATCCCACCCTTCTCCGAAGACTCAGGGCGGCTTACACTATGTCAAGCAATATTTTGGGTTACTTTTGGATGTCGCAGCTCAATTTAAGGTTTGTATTATATACAAAGTCAACTTATTGCTCCCAACAATCTGGGTCCTCATTTTACCTACCTTATAAAGGATGGAAGTTGAACTGTTTAAACTAGAATGACTACTTCAAAGGATGGACATTTTTTTGACATAGCCAAAAATGCTAATAAAAGTCCTCGTTTGTATAAGCAGAGGCATAGAATCAAAATCACATGAAATATTTGTACCACTTTTTAAGGCCACACCTGGAATATTGGATCTAGTTTTGGTTACCACATTACAAAAACAGATGTTGAGACTTCAGAAAAAGTGTAAAGAAGAGGAACTAAGTTGATTAAAGGCCTGGAGACTAAAACATATCAAGAACGGTTGCAAGATTTGGGTTTGGCTAGTCTAGAGAAAAGAAGGACCAAGGGGGACTTGATAGTAGTATTCCAGTACTTGAGGAGCTGCCACATGGAAGAAGGAGTCAACTTATTTTCCAAAGCACCAGAAGGCAGGACAAGAAACAATGCCTGGAAACTAATCAAGGAGAGATTGATTGTCCGCTACCAGTTCGGGCAAACCGGTCCAAATCGGCTGAATAGCACCTCTGGATCCAGCACCATTGGAGTGTTATAGGGGGTGTGTGATAGCTCAGCTGTTAAAGACTGGCAGCCTGAGTTTGAGACCCAAGCGCTGGGCAGAAGGAGAAAAGTTTCCTCTAGAGCAGGGATGTCAAACTCAAGGCCTGGGACCTGGATTCGGCCTGTGGGATATTTAGATCTGGCCGGCGGGGCCGCCCTGAAAACAGAGAAGTCCATTCCTCCCCAGAATAGACTTTAAACTGGAATGTTTCTGTTGTGCCTCGTCCTCCCTCCTCTCCTCAGCTGGGCCCCTCCCATCTATACCTGGGCCTGTTATCAGACTCTGAGTCTGATAATGAAGATGAATGACCTGTCACACCTCCAGCCCCCAGCCCTGGCCCCATGCCCGGACAGGATGTCAGGAGTGAACAGACAAACCTGATAAACTTCACTCCTACAGCGTGTGAGCAGGAAGCCAGCCACGTGCTGGAATTTCCGACAGCAGATCCAGCTGAAGAGATTTCACAGTGGGAGGATCCTCGCTTCCAGAGATCTGAGAGGCAATGGCAGCAGAAGGAAGGGAGGGGCAGGCCTGGATAAATGCTGAGTCATGGAGCCACACTCCACAGCCTGTATAAAGGACCTGCTTGTGGCATTCCAACCTTGAGTCAAGCAAAGTCTCATCTAGTTTGCTGAAGTAACAACTTGGACTCCTGCCTGCCCTGAGAAACCTGGAAGGAATTTGGCAAAACTGCAGAGGCTTCGTGGCCACGCTTGATACGGACTTCCTAGACCCAGTCGTCGGAGAGGGAGTGGAACACGACAGTTTCCTCTAGAACAGGGGTGTCAAACTCAATTTCATCAGGGTTTGACCTGGGGAAGGGCGGGGTAGAGGGGCTGAGGTGGGCGTGGCCAGCTTGACATCACTCTGGTCAGGGGTGCCTGTGGTGGCCCAAGCGCTCTGTCAGTGAAAACAGGCTCCTGAGTTCAATTTTCACTGGCAGAGGGTTGCAGGAGGCTGTGGCAGCTGAAAAAGGAACTTGGGAGACTGTTTTCTCAGGCAGAGTGCTCAGGCCACCACAGGAACCTCCAACAGGAGTGACATCAAGCTGACGATGCCTACCCTGGCCAAGCCCATCCTGGCCCCCCCAGGTCAAACACAATCCTGATGTGGCTCTCAACGAAATCGAGTTTGACACCCATGCTCTAGAGCAGGTGTCTCCAACCTTGGTCCCTTTAAGACTTGTGGACTTCAACTCCCAGAGTTCCTCAGCCAAGTCCACAAGTCTTAAAGGGACCAAGGTTGGAGACCCCTGATATAGGTTCTCCTGCTTGAGCAGGGGCTGGTCTAGAAGACCTCCAAGGTCCCTTCCAGCTCATTCTTTCTATTCTATTCTCCTTACTGCACCTATTTTGCCCTTTCCAAACAGAAAGACTGTATGTAATAAAGGAGAATACTTGTAGATCAGGGTTGACCTGAGGGGTCCTTGGTGCCCTCTGAGCTTGCCTGCTTTCTTGTAGACCTTTCATTACCAAGCTAGGTAACATCATCAGGGCTAACACTAACATTGATGATGTCACCTAGTTTGCTTTGCTGGCTGAGGGACTCTGGGAGTTGAAGTCCACAAGTCTTAAAGGGACCAAGGTTGGAGACCCCTGCTCTAGAGGAAGCAAAGAGACATTCCAGTTTAGAGCCCATTCTGGGGAGGAAACGTTTGGGGTCAAATTCTTAAGTCTATATCAGTGGTGGGTTGCTACCGGTTCACCCCAGATTGGGTGAACCAGTAGCGGTGGCGATGGGAGGCTCTGCCGACCCACAGAGAGGCTTCTGCGCATGTGGAGAAGCGTTGTGCATGTGTGTGAGAGCCCACGAGCAAACCAGTAGTGATGGGATTTGCAACCTACTACTGGTCTATATCTGCCCTTTCCCAAGGGAAGGCAGTTTAAGACAGTCTTGCAATATAGGTGATCAACAATAAAGTATCTACTTGGGGCAATCCACTAATGCTTCAGTGGCTTGGTTGCTTTTTATTTAGCATTTTTTATTGAGTTTCTAGCTTCTTCGCTATGATTTTTGCTATTTTGCTTGTGTATTGTATATAATTTCTGTTGCCTTAGAATAGAATAGAATAAGAGAGTTGGAAGGGATATTGGAGGTCTTCTAGTTCAACCCCCTGCTTAGGCAGGAAACCCTACACCACTTCAGACAAATTGCTATCCAACATCTTCTTAAAAATTTCCAGTGTTGGAGCATCCACAATTTCTGCAGGCAAGTTGTTTCACTGATTAATTGTTCTGTCAGGAAATTTCTCCTTAGTTCTAAGTTGCTTCTCTGCTTGATCAGTTTCCACCCATTGCTTCTTGTTCTGTCCTCAGATGCTTTGGAGAATAGCTTGACTCCCTCTTCTTTGGGGCAGCCGCTGAGATATTGGAAGACTGCTTTCATGTTTCACCTTGTCTTTCTTTTCATTAAACTAGACATACCCAGTTCCTGCCACCGTTCTTCATATGTTTTAGCCTCCAGTCCCCTAACCATCTTTGCTGCTCTTCTCTGTACTCTTGTAGACATCTACGAAGCCATTTTCATTTTAATTACACTCATGTCTAATCAATTTTCTGGAGGAAATAAAATATAATTATGAGTTGAGAATAGGAATATTCCATTTTATGTTTTTCATAAACCTTTTTGTACAAAACAAAAATCTAATTATAAGTGCAATTAAGCTAGGAGTGATTTGGAAGATCTATTTAACATCTAGGGCAATTGAGATGGAAAACAAATCCATCTAGCATTTTCAAATGGTTACATTCTTGTAACTTTTTTGTTCACTCACAAATTTTAAAAGAGCTTAAAAACAACAGCGGGAACAGTGAAACAGATTGAATGTGGCCAGGTTTCCAGGTTAGAGTCAGACTCTGAATCATGGCTTATAACATTGTAGACCAGGGTGAAATCCAGCAGGTTCTGACAGGTTCTGGAGAACCGGTAGTGGAAATTTTGAGTAGTTCGGAGAACCAGCAAATACCACCTCTAGCTGGTCCCAGAGTGGGGAAGGAATGGGGATTTTGCAGTATCCTTCCCCTGGAGTGGGGTAGGAATGGAGATTTTGCAGTATCATTCCCCTGCCACAGCCATAAAGCCATGCCTACCAAGCCATGCCCGCAGAACCGGTAGTAAGAAAAATTGGATTTCACCACTGCTGCATTAAATAAAATTTCAGATCAAGCATTTGAATATAAAGGAATCAGCAATCAGACGAGGTGATCCAAACTCATTGGCAGCCTCACATTGTGATGAACAAGGGCATGCATTCAATTTTGCAGCTACTAAGATTGTTGGTCCAGCAGGGATAAAAATAGCCAGCGAAATTATCGAAGTCTGGGAAACGGGCCTCTTGTCAGTCAACAAGAGTTCTGATTTACCATCAGCTTATCAAGTACTTAGGACTGAGGGTTGGACAATACAAGGAAACATCAACCCAACAATTTAATAGCAGGCCATCAACACCCCAATCAACAACTAAAAAAATTACACCCAACCAGCACTACATAAATACTACACATAGAACAGCTCAAAGCACACATCCTGCTAGGCAGAAGTTCCCTGAGGATGGGCTCCAGCAGTCAGAAGACTAAACCTCTGATACCAGTGAAGGACACAGACTGGATCCTGCAACATTATCCTGGGACATGTATATTTGTCTTCATTTGTAAGAAGCTTTAACCCACCTGTAAGTTTGCCTGAGGGGGACGCGGTGGCTCAGGTGCTAGGACATTGAGCTTGTCGATTGAAAGGTCGGCAGCTCAATGGTTCGAATCCCTAGTGCTGCCGTGTAACGGGGTGAGCTCCCATTACTTGTCCCAGCTTCTGCCAACCTAGCAGTTTCGAAAGCACATAAAAATGCAAGTAGAAAAATAGGGACCACCTTTGGTGGGAAGGTAACAGCGTTCCGTGCGCCTTTGGTGTTTAGTCATGCTGGCCACATGACCACGGAGACTTCTTCGGACAGCGCTGGCTCTTCGGCTTTGAAACGGAGATGAGCACCGCCCCGTAGAATCGGCAATGACTAGCACGTATGTGCGAGGGGAACCTTTACCTTAAGTTTGCCTGGCTGACTTAGTTTCAAACAAACACACATCCATGGAGGTTTGCTGTAATCTTCCTTTATCACTTGAACTGAAAATTGATTTTCCCAGCCCAAAGCTAACCAGTTCTGAATTATTCACTGAATTATTCACAGTTCTGAATTATTCACAGTTATTCACTGAATTATTCACCCAAAACACAACAAACCCTCTGAAGTTAATTCAAAGATTCTTTTATTGGGAGCACCAGCAGCCCTGGCAAAAAATTTCTCTCTCACTGCAGGCTAACAAGTCTGTCCGGCAAGGAGATGAATAGTTGTCTGCCACATCTATTCATCTCTGTCCCCTTGCCTTTTATCCTCAGAGCTAGGGTGGGGCTTCGCTAGCAGTGGTGGCTCTTCCGTCCCAAGGATCGGCCCATAGATTTCCACTGCTCTCCTCTCCTCTGCCTTCTGCGCATCTACATGTCAGGCACTGGACCCAGCTGTTCTTCCTCTTCCTCATCAGCCACCTCCAGACCTGGGGGCTGTGGAGTCTCCATCTGAGCGCTGACGGACAACCCCAGGCTCCGCCTCTGTCTCTCTCTCTCTGCCAGCTCCATTCCCTCTTTCCCCTCGGAGCTCTCAGGTTGCCTTGATGCTGACCCTGACTCCCTCGCCTCCTTCTCCTCCTCTGACTCAGCTGCTGGAGGGCCCGTCGGCCAATAGGACACCACACAAACATTTGTCTGGTTCTTTTTGAGGAATGATGCATTTTGCTGGGGTTGAGACCAAAACAGTTTGTTATCTGTTGAGGCAGCCGGAGGGTTAATTTTTGACAGAAAAGTTGAGGCTTTTCCAGTCAACCAGAAAAGATTGCGCAATCTCTTTCTACCTGTCTTCACAAACGGCAGTAACTGCAAATTAGTTAAGCTGTTGCTAAGGCCTAACCTAAAAATGGCTAAAAGAACCCTAATAAATCACCCAGGTCGCCCATAAAAATAATGTTTTTAACCCCGATGTAAAAATAGGCTATTATTCTATAATTAAAACATCCTCTATGGATAATACTCAAACATTTATTTCCAGCTGAATGAAAAGGCTGGTTAGACAGGTTAGGTGTCAAGTGACACTCTTGGAAAAATAACTGTTTGTGCTTGCTGTCTTTCAAATAATTTTGCAAAAGTTAATAGGCTGTGATTTCCTTTAATTGCCTGCCTACTCTAATTTAAAACATCTTTTTTAATAGTCTTTTGGTCTGTATCTGAAATGGCCATCACACAAGAAGAGGGGAGGTGTGTATATATATATATACATATACAGAACAATGAATCAGTGGAACAGTTTGCCTCCAAAAGTTGTGAATGCTCCAACACTGGAGGTTTTTAAGAAGAGGTTGGACAGCTATTTGTCTGAACTGGTATAGAGTTTCCTGCTTGAGCAGCGGTGTGGACTAGAAGACCTCCAAGGTCCCTTGCCAACTCTATTATTCTGTACATATCCCACTGAATTCAGTGACTATCCAATCTGTCTTATTCCCAAGGAAATAGGTGCAATATACATAGAAAACAATAGATGCAATATACATAGACTTCTGTAAAGCTTTTGACTCAGTAGTACATGATAAACTTCTCCTAAAATTAAAATCCTATGGCATTTCAGGACCCTTACACAACTGGATATCTGCTTTTCTGTCGAACAGACAACAAGTGGTTAAGGTTGGTAGTGCTATATCAAATCCTGTTCCTGTCAAGAGTGGTGTTCCTCAAGGTAGCGTTCTTGGACCAACTCTCTTTATAGTATTCATAAATGATCTTTGTGATCACATCTCAAGTGACTGTGTTCTCTTTGCTGATGATGTCAAACTTTTTAACACCACTGACAATACATCTACAATTCAAAAAGACCTTGATCATCTAACCGCTTGGTCTAAAATTTGGCAACTACGAATCTCAACCAGCAAATGCTCAGTCCTACATATTGGAAGAAAGAACCCAATCACTAAGTACATGCTTGATGGACATTACCTCACAGATGACCCCCACCCAGTCAAAGACCTTGGAGTTTTTATATCTAACGATCTAAGTGCCAAAGCCCACTGCAACTATATAGCAAAAAAGGCTCTAAAAGTTGTTAACTTAATTCTACGTAGCTTCTTTTCCAAAAACACCACGCTACTGACCAGAGCATATAAAACTTTTGCTAGGCCAATTCTTGATTACTGCTCGCCTGTCTGGAACCCATATATCTGATATCAATACAGTTGAGTGTGTCCAAAGGTATTTTATGAGAAGAGTTCTCCACTCCTCCGTAACCAATAAAATACCTTATTCCACCAGACTTGATATCCTGGGTTTAGAAAACTTGGAACTTTGTCGCGTTCGACAGGACCTGGATTTAGCTCATAGAATCATCTGTTATAATGTCCTTCCTGCCAATGACTACTTCAGTTTCAACTACAATAACACAAGAGCTACCAACAGATTTAAACTTAATGTCAACCGCACCAGTTTAGATTGCAGAAAACACGATTTCTGTAACAGAATTATCTATGCTTGGAATGCATTACCTGACTTTGTGGTCTCTTCTCATAACCCCAAAAGTTTTATTAAAAATCTATCCACTGTTGACCTCACCACATTTCTAAGAGGACTCTAAGGGGCGGGCATAAGAGCATAAATGTGCCTACTGTTCCTGTCCTATTGTTTCTTCCCCTATATATATATATATGCTTATACTACCTTGTTTCTCCTCATATATAGGTTTATATATTATATAATCTTTTGTGTTATGCTTGTTATGCTTGTGTATATTGTTATGACAAAATTAAATTGAGGATTTAAATTTAAATTTAAATTGAGGATTTAAATTGAGGATTAAATTGAGCTCCATTGAGGACCTGTATACTGCACGAATCAAGAAGAGGGCCGTGAAAATATTTGCAGATCCCTCGCATCCTGGACATAAACTGTTTCAACTCCTACCCTCAAAACGACGCTATAGAGCACTGCACACCAGAACAACTAGACACAAGAACAGTTTTTTCCCAAAGGCCATCACTCTGCTAAACAAATAATCCCCTCAACACTGTCAGACTATTTACTGAATCTGCACTACTATTAATCGTTTCATAGTTCCCATCACCAATCTCTTTCCACTTATGACTGTATAACTATAACTTGTTGCTGGCAATCCTTATGATTTATATTGATATATTGATCATCAATTGTGTTGTAAATGTTGTACCTTGATGAACGTATCTTTTCTTTTATGTACACTGAGAGCATATGCACCAAGACAAATTCCTTGTGTGTCCAATCACACTTGGCCAATAAAATTCTATTCTATTCTATTCTATTCTATTCTATTCTATTCTATTCTATTCTATTCTATTCTATTCTATTCTAAATAAATAAATAAATAAATAAATGGATTCAGCACTAGTCAGAAACTTGCTGTTGTGCATCTGTGTGGCCCACCTATGTTGAATAAAGGAAAGTACAGGCTTTCGCAACAAAAAAAAAATGCAATGGGTGGTAGGGTGAATCAAAACTTCATCTGCTTTTCACTTTCTCCCGTACTCTAAAAATATTGATCAAATCTGGCAGAAATGGCAAAAATCTCTGCTTACTTGAAAGACTATACACAAGAAAAATATATTTCAGAATGGAAAATGTGGATTGATTATATTCAAAATAAGTACCAGATAAAAAAATATCGATTAGCATATGAGTAAATTTAGGAAATATTTTGTATTGGATATATTTCTGAAGGAGAGGGGAATTGAGAGTGTGATTAAGTGTGGAGAGACTAGAGATTATAATTTAGGAATTATTTTAGATTATGATTGTTAGTTTTGATACCCTGCATTTTGTTCTGGGAAGTCGGGGTGGGGGGTGGGGGGTAAGGAGGAGGGGAATTGGGGGGTTGAGGTTAGAGATGGAGTGATGGTTAATGTACAGGGATTATTGAAGATGTATAAATATAATTAATGTAGGGTCGGGTCTGCCCAGTTATCATTTTAGAACGGTGGGGAGGGAGAAAAGAGAGAGTAGGAGGTAGGAAAGAGGAGAAGAGGAAGGAAGAGGGGTAGAAGAGGGAGAAGGAAGGTATAGGGTGGAGGGAGGAGAGGATGTAGATAAGAGAAGGAGAGGAAGGTCTGGGAAGTAAAAGAAGGTAGAAGAGGGAAGAGTGTTAAAAAGGGGGGTGGTGACTGGGCAGGCCCGACTAATTGTATATAACTGTACATTGGATGAGCTGTTTGACATGATTGTAAAAATAAAACATTTTTATGAAAAAAAAATTAAAAAAAATATTGATTTACATTTTCATTTTGCCATGATTGAGGTCAGAATGCTTAACACATTTCTGAGCCTTAAGACTTTTTTGGAACAAACAATAATTATAACGTCAAATGTCAAAAAATGAAATGGAATGAAATGAAATGACAACGTCGTGCCTTCCCCTTGGCTAGCAGAAGCTTTTAACAGCTAGCTATTTCCCCAAAATTACAATATTGAATCTATGTGTCTTCATGCAAGGTCACATCATTTAAAAACTATGCGGGCCGTCCATCGTGTAGCGATTCCATTTTATATAACAAGGGAGCACATTAACCACTTTGTCCTCACCCACAATTTAAAAAGTTTGGAAAGAACTATGGGTTTTAGCAGGGGTGAAATCCAGCAGGTTCTGACAGGTTCTGGAGAACCGGTAGCGGAAATTTTCCTTGTGGTCCAAATCTTACAACCATATATTACTACTAGGAAAACTATAGCTTCCTTCCTTCCTTCCTTCCTTCCTTCCTTCCTTCCTTCCTTCCTTCCTTCCTTCCTTCCTTCCTTCCTTCCTTCTTCCTTTTCTCTCTCTCTCTCTCTCTCTCTCTTTCTCTCTCTCTTTCTTTTTTTCTTTCTTTCATGGCTAGACTAGATATTTACAGTGGATCCATGCATTATTTTCTCGTGAGCCTTTTGTTTTAATGCAAAATAGCCTCCTCGGGGGCAGGCTTCAAAAATTTTAGCAAGGGGTCTCTATCCAGTTGCTAGTTGGACGTGACCATGGTGGGCATGCCTAGTCAGCCTCCTGCATCATTGGGGAGGCATTTCTGCCCTCCCCAGGCTCCAGAGGCTTTCCTTGAGCTTCTGGAAGGGCAAAAACAGCCTCCCCAGGCTCTGGAGGCTCTCTGGAGGCTTCCCAAACTTCTGATAGGCCTCCCTGAGCCTCCGTGCATGCCCTGCACTTACCTGCATTCAAAATGAGCTGTGTGGGGACTCCTGGGAGGGGTGGGCAGGATGGGAGGGGCCAGCCAAGAGTGGGATTTGGGTGTTCTCCAAATTGCACAGTATATTTTTATTTTATTTTATTTTATTTTATTTTATTTTATTTTATTTTATTTTATTTTATTTTATTTTATTTTATTTTATTTTATTTTATTTTATTTTATTTTATTTTATTTTATTTTATTATCTTAGCTAGAGGTTCTCCCGAAACCCCTGCAAACCCCCAGCAGCCCACCCCTGGGTCTCCTGCTTGAGCAGGGGTTGGACCTCCAAAATCCCTTCCAACTCTTGTTACTCTGTCAAGAGTGAAAGACAAGGATTTCATGCCCAGCCATTGGCTTCTTTTTTTAAGCAAATCAATTCAGGAACAGCCTGAGCATTTCACTGATATTATCGTTGCCTTCTGAAAGAAAGTTTAAAGTCAATTCTTTTTCAACACATCGAAGGAGAAGTGGTAGAAAAAAAAGCAACTGTGGCATTTCTCTCCACGGCACTAATTATGACTAAGGCATTGACTCAAAACAGGCTACTCAGAACTGTAAGTGGTTAAGAAGACACACAGCAACCTATTGCTATTGGCAGAGAAAGATGTCCTTCTCGTTTCAGCTAGGTGGGTTCCTATCTCTCGTCAATGTTTTCTCCTACGCGCAGCCATCTGTCTGAACCATATGTGTCTTCTACCCACTCCTCAGTACTAAGTCCATATGAGAAGAGTCACAATATCCACAAGGAAAATAAGACGAGAAACTTATTGCCTGAACTCCCTGAGACCAACAGAGCGACAACTCATAAATCACGTCTCCAAGCTCAACTTCATTTGTGTGTACCCAGAGGGTAGAAATGTGACTCTCAGGGAGCCACATTTTTTTCGATCCGAATTTTATTTGAAAGCAATTTCTAGTACCTCCCAGATGCTTAATTGTAATGGGACTGGTACTCGGATAAAAAAAGAATTAGCTGCCTGTATTATTATTTTTATTATTATTTTATTATTTTATTATTATTATTATTATTATTATTATTATTATTATTATTATTGTTGTTGTTGTTGTTGTTGTTGTTGTTGTTGTTGTTGTTGTTGTTGTTGTTGTTGTTGTTGTTATTATTATTATTATTATTATTATTATTATTATTATTATTATTATTATTATTATTATTATTATAGAATCATCATTTCACCAGAAGCTTAATGTGGATTTGCATGGGACTATAATAACAGTTCTAAAGAAACAAGAAGTGTGTGTATCTTTTCATATTTAGATCAGCTACGGGACAAATTTGTGTTGCAGAAGTTATTGACTTATAACACTCGGCACTTTAAACCGATAGAGCGAAAAAACAAAGACTTCTGGGAATTGTAGTTCAATGGCCATCAAAGAACCACAAATTCTCCAAAACCAGATTTAGATGACTTCTAGCCGGCATGACCTTCATGAAAGAGAAAAGCCTCAGCTGACAGTTATGAATATTTTGCTTCAGTTGAATGCAGCTAGCGCCTACATGATTTAATTTCCTACATCTTAGGAGACTTCTATCACCAAAACCAGCAATCCATGAGGAGAACAAGCTCTAATCTCTTCCATTTTGAGGATTTATTTTATTTTTATTATTTATTTGTCAATCATATATAAGATAACAGGTAAAAGTATAAACATAATTTGGATACATGAAAAGAGTAAGTAAAAAAGGAATATTAGGACAGGGACGGTAGGCGCGCTGTGTCGTGTCCCCCTCCCCCTCCGATGACCGGGTCTAGGAAGTCCGTATTAAACATGGCAACGAAGCCTCCGCAGCTTGTCAAATTCCTTCGAGGTTTATCAGGGCAGGTAGGAGTCCAAGTGGTGACTTCAGCGATAGAGTCCGATAGCAGCAAACTAGATGAGACTTTGCTTGACTCAAGGTTGGAATGCCAAAAGCAGGTCCTTTATATAGGCTGTGGGGTGTGGCTCCATGACTCAGCATTTATCCAGGCCTGCCCCTCCCTTCCTTCTGCTGGCGTCGCTTCTCAGATCTCCGGAAGCGAGGATCCTCCCACTTTGAATTCTCTTCAGCTGGATTTGCTGTCTGTAATTCCAGCACATGGCTGGCTTCCTGCTCACACGCTGTAGGAGTGACGTTTCTCGGGCTTGTCTGTTCACTCCTGACCTCCTCTCTGGGCATGGGCCAGGGCCGGGGGCTGGAGTCATGACAGGCCGTTCATCTTCATTATCAGATTCGGAGTCTGATAACAGACCCAGGTAGAGACAGGAAGGGCCCGGCTGAGGAGAGGAAGGAGGACAAGGCACAACACGCTGGTGCAGTTATGCACGCCCCTTGCAGCCCTCTTAGAAATGGGGTGAGGTCAACAATAGAGAGTTTAAGTTTACAGCTGTTGGGGGGGGCAATCCACCTGCCAATCAGCTTTTTTCTTATTTTCCTCCCCAAAAACTAAGGTGCGTCTTATACTCCAGTGCATCTTATACTCCGAAAAATACAATATTGTTTACTAACATTTCTTAACGAATACTGTATTGTATATCCCTTTTTAGTGTTTACAAAAAAAAACTGACAAATGCATAGTAATACATACAAATACATATGAAGAACGGTTGCAGGATGTGGGTTTGGCTAGTCTAGAGAAAAGAAAAAATGGAAAAGGTCTTCTGCAGTCATGACATAAGCCTAAGACTGTAAATCAGGCGGGGTAGATGTTACATCTTTTCTATCCTGCTCAATGGAGCAAAGAGTTGGACTAGAAGCATTTGAAATGTGGATTTACAGGCGGCTGTTACGTATAAACTGAGTTAACAAAATCACAAATGAGGAGGTGATAAGCCACCTGGGAAAGCCAAGGGAAATCATCCAAACCATAAAAAAGCGAAAGTTGGAATATTCTGGACACCCAGAAAAATATGGTATACTTCATTTAATCCTCAAAGGAAAGATTGAAGGGAAACGAAGTCCAGGCAGAAGAAGAACATCATGGCTTCAAAACCTAAGGGACTGGTTTGGACAAAACTCAGCAGCACTTTTTCCATACGGCTGTTGACAAAAATAGGATTGCCAACATGATCGACAACGTCCAATGATGGATATGGCACAAGAAGAAGAAGAGAAAAGAAGGACTGGGGGGGGACGGGACGACGACATGATAACAGTATTGCAGTATTTGAGTGGTTTCCACAAGGAAGAGGGGGGTCAACTTATTTCCCAAAGCACCAGAAGGCAGGACAAGAAACAATGGATGGAAACTAATTGAGGAGAGAACGAACCTGGAATTAAGGAGAAACTTCCTAACTGTAAGAACCAGGGGTTGTATTCACTTACCTTTCCTACTGCTTTGCAAATGTGTGTGTGTGAGTGTGTGTGTGTGTGCGTGCGTGCGCTAGGCTCGCATGCACTGTCTTTGCTCATGCGCAAGACCTTCCGCGCATGCACAGAGCCTAGAAAACATGAAAAAATGGGACATCATGACATCCGCGCTGATGGACAGGGCATCCTGCAATCGGCCCTACCGGTTTGCCCGATCCGGATATAACCGGCTGAATACCACTACTGGTAAGAACAATTAACCAGTGGAAGGTCTTGCCTTCAGAAGATATGGATGCTTCATCACTGGGTGTTTTTAAGAAGGGACTGGACAGTCACTTGTCTGGAATGGTATAGGATCTCCTGCTTGAGCAGAGGGCTGGACTACAAGACCTCCAAGCTACCCTTCCAGCTCTATTCTGATTGAAATGAGCCTCTGTGCAGCCGTTCTTCTGAATCCTCCATGTGGTTTTATCTGTTCACTAGAGGGTGCTAAAGACTAGAATACATATTATTACAACCAGACGCATATAAAAAAAGCCTGGATTTTCACTCCCCATCAAATATTTGTTTGCAGCTATTTAATTTCAGATTAGTGCATCATGCAGTATTTGTTTCATGGGCTTTAAAAAAATTTTTTTTTTAATCTATGACCAATCAGCTTGTAAAATAAAAAGAATTCATTGAAATATATCCAAAATGGAAACAGAGATGGTCCGATGCAATATTCAGATTTTGGGAAGACGGTGATTTTGTGTTGAAACACTCATGTACTTTTAAGTGGTGAGAGTTTAAAAGGGTGCTTTCATACGTAAGACTTTCCAGAATAAAACATACATAGTTAATGCTACCTTATTTGGGAATTGTTTCATGCAGAAAACCAACCAGCACAGCAATTGATAATAGTTAACATTTTTGCTTTTTATTGTCAGCACTGTCTGCTTTCTGGAGGCAGAGTCATGATTCAGGCCCCAGAGATTAAAACAGGAACATTTGACCTTCAAGGGTTTATTTTAGGAGGGGAAAAAAAATGGTCATAAATTGAAACAATTAGGAATAAAACAGTTTAGAAGCAAACCAAGCTTTATTAGTAACCATTTCTATGCCATCTGTGAAACTATGACTGAAGAGTCAGGAGTGCTGAGCACCCCTCATCTGCCTTTCTAGAACTTTCTAGAAGATTCCAGATACTCTTCTTTTAATACAGGATCACAAATGCAGCATGGCTGCTAGGTCCCACATGATGAGTTTAACAATCATTTCCTTTTGAAAAAATTCTGCATTATATCTGTAGCACAAAGGTGGTTTTATTTTTTCAGCTGGGTTCAAAAATATTTTCCCTCAGTTTGAAAGGGAATCAGTTGATGGTTGATTGATTAAAAGCTGGACTAAGCTTGAATCTAATGTAGTCCAGCCTTCCTCAATTGGATGTCCTTTTAATGATTTCCTCCCCTTCCATATAATTGTGTCCAATTCCCAGATCCTTGTGGTTTTCTTAGCAAGGAGGGTTTTGCCATTGCCTTCTTCCTAGGGGTGAGAGAAAGTGACTGGCTCAAGGCCACCCAGATGGCTTCACCACTACTGGCTCTCTTCAAAGATGCTGGGTTTAAAACATTGTCTTCCTTACCAAAAGGCCTTTGGAGAGGGTAACTGGAATTCTGGACAATTGAATGTAAGACATCTCCGGAGCACACCAGTTTGAGTGTATATGTGTAAATATGGGACTCAGCTATACACATAGAGACATCCTTTTAACATTTAAAGTATGGCATACCTCTGCTGCAGAATCAATTGGATAGGAAAAAAAAATCAAAGGAGGCAGGAAAGTGAAAAATACAATTTTAGATAGTGTGAGTAGCCAACACTTATGAAGCTGGAGGCCACACATATGGAAAATAAATACTGCGATACTGCATCCAGTTTTGGTCGCCACGATGTAAAAAAAAGATGTTGAGACTCTAGAAAGAGTGCAGAGAAGAGCAACCAAGATGATTAGGAAACTGGAGGCTAAAACATATGAAGAACGGTTGCAGGAACTCGGTATGTCTAGTTTAATGAAAAGAAGGACTAGGGGAGACATGATAGCAGTGTTCCAATATCTCAGGGGTTGCCACAAAGAAGAGGGAGTTGGGCTGTTCTCCAAAGCACCTGAGGGTAGAACAAGAAGCAATGGGTGGAAACTGATCAAGGAAAGAAGCAACTTAGAACTAAGGAGAAATTTCCTGACAGTTAGAACAATTAATAAGTGGAACGACTTGCCTGCAGAAGTTGTGAATGCTCCAACACTGGAAATTTTTAAGAAAATGTTGGATAACCATCTGACTGTGATGGTGTAGGGTTTCCTGCCTGGGCAGGGGGTTGGACTAGAAGGCCTCCAAGGTCCCTTCCAACTCTGTTGTTATATTATATTATATTATATATATGTAGGTCTTTGGTTGTTCGGGTTTTCTCCCGTGTAAAATTGGAAGTGTCTTGGTGACGTTTCGACAAAGTCTCATTTGTCATCTTCAGGCTGGTGTTTACTGCTTCGTGCTTCTAGGAGAAATGTGTGATCGCAGCTGTTCCTTCCTTTTAACTGCTAGTGGGGGCTTGAACTGATTGGTCCATAAAGAAACCCCTACTAAAGAATCCATAAAGAAACCCCCACTAAAATCCAAGACAGAGAACAAGAAAACGGCAAAGCCCTCCTCCCATATATAAAAGGAACACAGACAGAATCAGCAAGATCCTCCACAAACACAACATCAAGACACCACCTTAACAGCATTCTGCACAAACCGAAAAATATCCACCATCCTAAGAAACCCCAAAGACAAAATTGAGTTAGAAAATCAAGGAGTATATGAAATCCCATGCACCACCTGCAGTACCACATACATTGGACAAACCAACAGAAGAAAAAGTGCACACATTGAAGAACATAAGAACTCAGTCAGAAAAGAGGAACCAACTTCTTCCCTGGTCCAACACCTTAAAGTCACAGGACACAAAATTGACTTTAAAAATACCAGAACTATTGCCAAAACTGAACACTTTAACAACAGAATAATCAGAGAAGCCATCGAGATAGAAAAATGCCCACACAGCATGAATAAACGAGATGATACCTCCCACCTACCAGCCATTTGGAAACCCGCCCTTATCAACAAACGAGTCCCTAACATGAAGAATGTTGCAAGACCCACACTCACGAGTGCCACACTCACGAGTGCCACACAGCATGTCACCATCACACATCCACGCAGAAAGCAGACTCAAACCCACACCAATGATGAAGCACAACCACGGACCAGAAACCAGACCGCAGCTGCATCATTAGCCATTTCAAACCCCTCCAATCCATACATGCAGCAGACTGATACCCACCATGAAGATGTAGCACAACCACAAATGCAAAGCCAAACAACAGCAATGCAGCTTACCAATTCAAATCCCCCTGCAACTCAGACTAACCTGAGCACAACCAAGCCCCCCCACCCAAACAGAACACACCCCTATCCAATCAGAGCACAGCCAAACCCCCCAACCAATCAGAACACACCTCCACCCAATCAGAAGATGGCCAAGCTCCCAACCAATCAGTTCAAACCCCCACTAGCAGTTAAAAGGAAGAAACAGCTGCGATCACACATTGCTCCCAGAAGCACGAAGCTGAAGCCTGAAGATGACGAATGAGACTTCGTCGAAACGTCGCCAAGACACTTCCAATTTTACGCGGTTTCCTACACTACATAAACTATAAACATATATATAAATAATAAATTACTGCTGGGAACTCAAAAATAGTCAGGTCCAGCCTCATCTGCAGGTGGCTGGAAATCCAATGGTAGTAGGTCCAGCAGATGCCTCCAGCCATAGTAGTCACAACTCACTGGATAAAAGAGTTACTTCTCCTTTAGAAACTTGATTCTATTTCAGCTGCCCACAATTGGTGAGATGCAACCCAACTCACAGCAGCCTAAACCCCATTTCCCCGAAAATAAGACCTATCCCCAAAATAAGACCTAGCATGTTTTAGGCATATGCCTGATATAAGCCCTACCCCCCCCAAAATAAGCCCTACTTAAGAGCCTGCACGGCCACCCGGCTGCCTATTCCATCTGGTCGCTCATGATGCCATGGCCACAAGGCGAGGCAGGGGGTGGAGCCGCCCCACACACCCCGCCCAAGCTTACCACAAGGCCCCGCAGCCAGGCCACCCATGCCCGACACCTGCCTCTCCTTGTGGCCACAGCACTGGCGCATCACTCAGATTCCTGCTCTGTTGGGGCTGCAAGCAAGCAGCAGAAGTGGGCTAGCAGCTATGCAGGGTCCTGCTGGACAGGGCTGTTGGAGCCGCTGCCCCAAGGCAAAGAAGGAATCAGGGCATGGGTGGCCTGACTGGAGGATCCTGAGGTAAGGCGGTGTGTGGTACATGGGGTAGCTCCAGCCCTTGGCCTCATGGTGGCAGCATTGGCACACCGTGTGGCCTCCTGCCCTGCTGCAAGCAAGCAGAAGTGGGCCTCCTGTATATGAGGGGGGGAAAAAAGATGCCCCCTGAAAATAAGTCCTAGTGCTTATTTGGGGGCCCAAAAGAAAATAAGACCTGGTCTTATTTTCGGGGAAAAATGGGTATCAGTCTAGGCCAGGGGTCTACAACCGTGGCAACTTTAAGCCTGGAGGATTTCAACTCCCAGAATTCCCCAGCCAGCTTTTGGGAGTTGAAGTCCTCCAGGCTTAAAGTTGCCAAGGTTGGAGACCCCTGGTCTAGGCCACTTTTTCCATTCTCCGCTCTCTCCTAGTTTCTCTGGCTCTGACCTCACTTTTAATCATCATCTACTCCAGCACATTTGGCCAAAACTGTACTAGGAAAAGGTCTTGCAGCATCTTACTTTGCCCTTAATTGAAGTGTGCTCTAAAGGGTGCTGGTGGGATCTTTGAGGGATCATGCAGGCCACAGACTGCAAATTTAATGGGCTGCAAATAATCCACCCACTTGCTGACAGAATGTCTCCAAAAGAGTTGATGACAAAATAGAGCACTGATACAGCACAGGAATGAAAAGAGAGAGAGAAAGAAATATCCGTTCGCCCATAATTCCTTGCAGCTAGTAGTAGAACGCTCAAGGGAAACTTTACAGACTTTTCCAAATGACAGTTTTCTTGAAGAAATCCTCCACCTGGCTTAATAATGAATTTTCCGTGACCTCCAGCAAGCACTGTTTGAACCCAAGTCTCCGCGGATCAATTTGTTACAGAAAGAATAGACACACAAGATGCTCTGCTGTCTATTAAGGTAGGTTGTGGCCTGCAATCAAACTATTTCTAAAAACTTCTCTTGATCCGTGAATAATACTCGATTTGGGTTGATTTCTTGGTGGTTTTGCCTTTGGTTTATTTTTATTGCTCCTTTTCTCTCTCTCACAAGATGACAAATCGAACATTCAAATTGAATGTAACTGAAAGCCATCTGCTGTAATCGAAAGCAATTTGCCTTTTGCCACGATGACCTACAGGGTACTTGACCTCAACGGTACATTCTTGTGGTCATTTCCCTGACCAAGCAGGGAACTGTTTGGACTTACTGTCTCCTGCCAGGAACTGACAGCTGGTGAAAAAGTTGTCTTTGCCATTCCAGTTTCTTGTAGTCAAATGCCATTCTTGCCATCAATATCCTTGGCCTCAAAGGGACATTTTGCCAAGTAACATCGTGACCTAATATGTATCAATAGAGTTCAATATTGCAACTTTGGCTTGAATGGGGTGGGGACCAGTGGTGGGAGTCAAATTTTTTTACTACTGGTTCTGTGGGTATTGGTTGGTGGGTGTGGCTTGGTGGACATGGCAGGGGAAGGATACTGTAAAATCCCCATTTCCTCCCCACTCCAGGAGAAGGATACTGTAAACTCCCCATTTCCTCCCCACTCCAGGAAAAGGATATTGTAAAATCCCATTTCCTCCCCACTCCAGGGGAAGGATACTGTAAACTCCCCATTTCTTCCCCACTCCAGGGGAAGGATACTGTAAAATCCCCATTTCCTCCCCATTCCAGGGGAAGGATACTGTAAAATCCCCATTTCCTCCCCACTCCAGGGGAAGGATACTGTAAAATCCCCATTTCCTCCCCACTCCAGGAGAAGGATACTCCTGATTGTCCTCTTCTTCTGTTTCATTCCACTTTTCCTTGTATTGCAACCTTCTCAAGTGGGGAGGTTTGTTCCATAATGTGTCCAAAGTAGGATGGTTTGAACTTATTTATTTATTAGATTTTTATCCTTCCTGTATGATTTATTACTTTATTGATAACGCTGATGACCCAGGGTGTGACACAAAGGCAACACAGCAGAGAATTGATATGAGTCCCTTTATTATCACCAACTGTGCCCCCAATGTCCCTTTCAACTCTCTGGCCTGGAGAGAGCTCTTCCACCAACCTGTCATAGTCTTTGGCTGGCAATACTTCAGTCCCAAACGTTGTAAGCAGAAAACTTCTAACAAAAAATCCAAAGGCAAGACAAGGTAATTAGTCCGGCAGGGCAAGCAAAATAAGGAATTCCACAAGTAAAGTAGCACGGCAATAAATCAAGCCAGTTGGGAGGATGCCAGGATTCAGAGAAACACCAGATAAACTCAGTGTTTGTTCCTGACAAACGCCCCTCCCGTTTGCCTTTCCTTTTAAACTCCAGCAGCACCTGTGCCTTGTAAAGAGGATCCGGTCCCTTTCCTCCCTTGTAAGCCACGCAATCCACATTGCTCTCTTCTCCATTCCTCCCTGCGCTGCCTAGGATGAGGAGGGGGTGGGCCTTGGTCTTCATCTGAACCCCATCTCCCTTGTTCTACCTCTCCCCTGCTCTGCCCAGCCTGACTTTGCTCTTCCCCAGTTTTTTCCACAGCCAACGGATCTACTCTCTCACTCTGTCAGCCGTTCCTCTTCCTCTTCAGACTCTGACAGGGGCATGACAGTAACTCAAGGTGGTGAACAATGCACAATGCTCCTTCCTCCTCCTGCTTTCCCCACAGCAACAACCCTGTGAGTTGGGTTGGGGTGAGAGAAAGTGACTGGCCCAAAGTCATCCAGGTGACTTTCATGCCTAAGGCAGGTCTAGAACTCATCATCTCCTGGTGATTGGCCCAAAGTCACCCAACTGGTTTCAGGCCTAGGGAAGGATTAGAACTCATTGTCTCCTGGTGATTAGCTTAAAGTCACCCAACTGACTTTGTGACTAAGGCAGGACTAGAACTCATCTCCTGGTGATTGGCCCAAAGTCACCCAACTGGCTTCATGCCTAAGGCGGGACTAAAACTCATCATCTCCTGATGATTGGCTCAGTCACCCAACTGGCTTCATGCCTAAGGCGGGACTAGAACTCATTGTCTCCAAATGATTGGCCCAAAGTCACCCAACTGGCTTCAGGCCTAAGGCAGGACTAGAACTCATCATCTCCTGGCGATTGGCCAGTCACCCAGCCAGCTTTCCTGCTTCAGATAGGACTAAAATTCACAGTCTTATGAGTTCTAGGCCAGCACCTTAACCACTACACCAAACTATCTCTTTCTTTAGTCATTTACCGCAGGAATGTAAAATTAAGTGAGCCCTCCGAAATTCATCCCCAAACCAAGTCCCAACGTGACATGATCCCACTTATTTATGGGTCTCTATTTATCCCGAAAAACACTAACTTTGTCCATCTCTGATTTAGACTTCCAGACAAGTTAGAGCATATTCAATTTTATATAGTTTGTGAGTTTTGAAACTCAATGGATTGTTTTGATATAGCTGATATCAAACAGGGCTTTTTTAGGGCAGGAGTAGTGTAGGAAACTATATGCATACCATACGCTACCTTGATCTACTTGCAGAAAAGGCAGATATAAATACTTTATGAGTAGTTTTCTATAAAATACAATATTATGGAGAAATGAAATACATTTGCTGTACTGTGTGTTGAAGGTTTCTGATTGAATTAAACATTCTAGTCCAATGAAGCTTTAATTAAAACCACAAAAACAACAAAACTTGGTTCCCAGGGGGCCAAGTTAAATTGTGAAAAGATGTATGAATATTGTCACAACTGAAAACCACCTTTAGGTGGAATTTTTCTGAAAACCTGAATGAGCCATTAGGAAGGCAAGGAAAAAAACAAACAAAAAACACAAGAATTTCAGCATTTTCCTGGGCCAACAGAAAATGCATGCATATTTATAAGGTGTGTGACCTTCCCTTAAAAGAATATTTACCACAGCTTACTAAGAAATATTCTGAGCTACAGCTACGGTCAAAAACAACTAGGGCACATCACCAAAAATGTCTAATTAAAGGAGAAGGGACTAAAGGTATAAGACAGAATGTTCCTAAGAGGTCTGTAAGGGGTGTGCATAAGAGCACCAGCGTGCCTACCGTTCCTGTCCTAATGTTCCACTTGATTGTATCCAATTCGTATAGTTATTTCATGCATATGCTTATATATATGCTTATATATCGCATAGTTATTTTATGCTTATGCTTATATATACTGTTGTGACAAATAAATAAAATAAATAAATAAATAAATAAATGTTGATGATAGGAGAAAAAAAGATTTGGAAATGCCACTTTCAAAAGTGCTCAGTCAACCTTCCTTCCTTCCTTCCTTCCTTCCTTCCTTCCTTCCTTCCTTCCTTCCTTCCTTCCTTCCTTCCTTCCTCCCTCCCTCCCTCCCTCCCTCCCTCCCTTCCTAACATCCTCTCCTCCCTATCTTTTTTCTTTTTTTTTTATAAAAAGTTTTTTATTTTGGACACATTAAAACACAAGACAAACATAAAACATTTATATATATATATCACAAAGATGATTAGGGGACTGGAGGCTAAAACATATGAAGAACGGTTGCAGGAACTCGGTATGTCTAGTTTAATGAAAAGAAGGACCAGGGGAAACATGATAGCAGTCTTCCAATATCTCAGGGGCTGCCACAAAGAAGAGGGAGTCAAGCTATTCTCCAAAGTACCTGAGGGTAGAACAAGAAGCAATGGGTAGAAACTAATCAAGGAGAGAAGCAACTTAGAACTAAGCAGAAATTTCCTGACAGTTAGAACAATTAATCAGTGGAACAACTTGCCTCCAGAAGTTGTGAATGCTCCAACACTGGAAATTTTTAAGAAACTGTTGGATAACCATTTGTTTGAAATGGTGTAGGGTTTCCTGTCTGGGCAGGGGGTTGGACTAGAAGACCTCCAAGGTCCCTTCCAACTCTGTTATTATTATTACTGTTTCTTATCAGCTATTCAAAGTGGTCCTTTCTTACTATTTATACATATTTTAATTCTATCTTATTCTACTTTTATATTATCTATCTTCCTTTATTTCATCTATCTTTCATCTACATTCATCTACATTTTCTTTATTTCATCTCCATACAGATTTTACCCTGTTGTTCAATTTTCATTATCTTTCCTACTTTCCAACCATTCATACCATCTACACCAGACCTTATAATATTCTGTATCCTCTTTTTCTTTGATTTCTTTTGTGAGTTTATCCATCTCTGCACATTCTATGATTTTCTTAATTAAATCTTCTGTTGGTGGTTTCTCCTTCTTCCAATTTTGCGCGTGAGCTATACGTGCTGCTATTAGTATGTGTAGTATTAAGTATTGTGTATCATTTGTATAGTTTTCTGTTGGGATCCCTAATAAGAATTGTTCTGACTCTCCCTCTTTTCATTCCTGTATTATCTCTTCTAACCACTTTTCCTCCCTATCTTTTTTTCCTTCCCTCCCCCATTCTCTCTTCTCCCTCCCTCCCTCCTTCCCTTCCTCCTTTCCTGTTCTTCCTCCTGTACTATACATTTAAACATCTCTGAAACACTGACATTTTCAAAGGGTGCTGTTCTTTCATCATAAGGACTTCTTAAAAATAATCCGTCACAACCAGGGGCGATAAATCCTGTAGAAATCAAGATTGGGGGTTTTTTGGTTCTCGAAAGGTTTTTCGAATGGACATTTTTCTGTGTGACATTTTCCATCTGGGCTGCAATCAAAGACACTTTGGCAGGAGCTCCCGTGGCTTGAATTGTTGGAGGCGAGTTACTGGCCCCAAAGGATAGGGTGCGCAACTTAGGTGTCCTCCTGGATGATCGGCTGTTGTTTGAAGATCATTTGACGGCCGTCTCCAGGAGGGCCTTCCACCAGGTTCGCCTGGTTCGGCAGTTGCGCCCCTTTCTTGATCGAGATGCCTTGTGCACAGTCACTCATGCGCTCGTTACCTCTCGCTTGGATTATTGTAATGCTCTCTACATGGGGCTCCCCTTGAAGTGCACTCGGAGGCTTCAGCTAGTCCAGAATGCAGCTGCGCGGGTGATAGAGGGAGTCTCACGTAGCTCCCACGTAACACCGCTCCTGCGCAGACTGCACTGGCTACCTGTGGCCTTTCGAGTGCACTTTAAAGTGTTGGTTATGACCTTTAAAGCACTCCATGGCTTAGGGCCTGGGTACTTACGGGACCGCCTGCTGTTACCACATGCCTCCCACCAACCCGTACGCTCTCACAGAGAGGGACTTCTCAGGGTGCCGTCCGCCAAACAATGTCAGCTGGCAGCCCCCAGGGGAAGGGCCTTCTCTGTGGGGGCTCCCACACTCTGGAACGAGCTTCCCCCGGGTTTACGCCAAATACCTGACCTTCGGACTTTCCGTCGCGAACTGAAGACACATCTTTTTATTCGCGCGGGGCTGGCTTGAATTGAATTTTATTAATTTTAAATTTTTATTAATTAATTTTAAATGGGGTTTTTTAGTCTAGTATATTTTAACCTATCAGGCTAATTTTAAAATAAGTTTTTTAATCTGCTTTTTAAATTGTATATTGTATTATCTGTTTTATTTTTGCCTGTACACCGCCCTGAGTCCTTCGGGAGAAGGGCGGTATAAAAATCAAATAAATAAAAATAAAATAAAAAAATAAAAAATAAAAAAGAACTCCTAGGAGCTGCTGCACATAGTGATGGGCATATTCAGACATCAAGGCAGGCAAAATAACTCCAGAAATGCATCTACGGACAATCACTTCCTCTTCCTTAAATACTGTTGGAAGAAATGTCCATCTGGGTTCAGTTCCAAGTGGGGAAGAAAGACACTGAAACCATGGTGGCTGATTGGAAAGACGGTTTTTAATAGTGGACAGGACCACATGGTTTGAGGTCCTGGGCAAAAAAGCACATGGGGGAGAGAGGGAGGGAGGGAGGGAGAGATTTATACCCCCTGTTCAGCTTTGAATTTGAGCTTGTATTCTGATTGGTTGTCAGACTCCCATGGGGCCATGCAGGGGTAACTTTGTAGGTTGTCTTTTGAGTCCCAAACTTGGTTGACTCTTGCTGGGTGATGATGTAATGAAGGGGCTTTGGGCAATTCCTATTATGGCTAGACCTGAAGGAGGTAGATCTTTAATTATGTAGCAGAGACTGGCCCAGGCCTTAATGGCCCGTTGACCAAGGTGGGGAGGGGTCTGAGTTTCTGCCTCCCTTTTAGGGGAAATATTTGCCCTTTTCATATTTCCTAAAATATCTCATTTTCCTAGGAGAGGGGTGGGTGCTCACTTCCTACAATACATTTAGCAATAGGAAGAAACACAAAGAGAGCAGAGCCTTATCTCAGCTTGGGGGGGGGGGGCGGAATACTCTTCAGCTCATTCTCTTTTTAAATCTATTTCCCATTTGAAATATCCTGAAAAGAAGACCACGGACCTCCATCTGTATTAGAAGAACTTTAGAAGTTTAGCTTGCTTGTTTTCCTTTTCCTTCCTTGTCCTTTTTCCTTTGCTGTGGTCAACCTGGGTCCTTGTTGATGCTCTCTGAACTTGGTGATTTTCTTGCAGACCTTTCCTTCCCAAGCTAGGTAGTATCATCAGTGCCAGCTGATTGTTAGCAATAGCAATAGCACTTAGCGCATATACCACTTTACAGTGCTTCACAGCCCTCTCTAAGTGGTTTACAGAGTCATCCTATTGCCCCCAACAATATGAGTCCTCATTTTGCCCACCTTGGAAGGATGGAAGGCTGAGTCAACCCTTGAGCCTGGTGAGATTTGAACTGCCAAATTGCAGGCATCCGGCAGTCAGCAGAAGTAGCCTGCAGTACTGCACTCTAACCACTGCGCTACCATGGCACTGTTAGGATCTGTTAGAGCCACTCTCACATCTTGGGAGCCATAGCCGCGGGTCCTCCTAACCATCATTGGGACCACTTTGGCTTTAACTTTCTGCATCATCTTAAACCCCTCTTTATTTACCTCTTGTGAATTAATGGCATTCACCTACCGAAAAGTCCAAGCAAGAGTCCTGCAAGGAGTTAAATGTAGCAACACACTTTATCAGTTCCTTGCGATAATTGCAGTGCCGTGAGCTCCCAGCCGAAAAGCTGCAAATTAAATACTGGCAAGCCATCTTTGATTCATGAAACACAATGAGCAAAATCTTCAGGAATACGAATGGTTGTCTCCTATGACAACCATTCCCCTTTCCTTCTATTTATTCCCCAGACAGGATAGGGCCATTCAGCGTCCATGTGTACTTTACTTTCCGAGTTGACTCCTTGTCCTCCGTTGTTCTCCTCTCCTAACTGCTCTGCACGTATGTGCATTTGGAACAGGCCCCTGCTGTTCTTCCTCCTCACTCATCTCAGCCTCCAAAGGCAGCTGCTTCTCCGATGGCTGGGAAATATCAGACTGGCCTGGCTCTATCTCTGATGCATCCACCACAGCCTTTCCCAGACTCCAGAGCTGGCCCAAGTTCCTCCCCAACCTACTCATCGTCTGAGTCAGCCACCAGCTCCTCTGGTACCTGGTGGGCCACAACACCACCTTTCGTTAAACAAAAATTGTTACAAAGCAATCTTGTCCTGTGTTGTCAATGGAATATCTCAATCCTTCCAGGTCATGGCCGTTCCAAAAGTGCTTTTCCAAAAAAAGGCAACTGGACTTACTTGGTAATTTTCTTTGAAAATCAAGAGAACTTCTGAGCTTCTTCGGAGAACTGTAGAAGCATCTTGGATGAGAAATGAAATATTTTCAAAGAAAAAAAAAAACCAAGAAAGTCCAGCTGCCTTTTGGAAAAAGCAACTTTGGGATTGTCCTGTGTTAAATCATCCTGTATGACAGATGATTTGATCAGAGCAGTCCTGAGGCATGGCAGATGTTCTCGGCCTTCTACCGACTTCTGCACCCATTTTTATTAAGCAATATATATTTAACAAGAATTCAATCCTTCCTCTAGAGCAGCGGTTCTCAACCTGTGGGTCGAATGTCGATTTGCCAGGGGTCGCCTAAGACCATCGGAAATATGGGAAGTATACTTGCGAGTCGAAGAATCGCGCTCCAATGGTTGACTCCACAAGCCAGCTGCAGGCTCTTCAAATCGCTAGCCGAATTCGGCTTCAGGCACGATGAATTAAAAAAGAGAGAAATCTTTGCTCTGATGTCTCCCTCTCAAGCCAGCTGCAATCACTCCCAATCGCTAGCCTAATCTGGCTTCAGGCGCGATAAACTTAATAGGGGAGGAGTCTCCGCTTTAATGCCTCCGTCCTGTATTAAAGGGGTCACAGCATGTATTAAAGGGGTCGCAGCACTATAAAGGTTGAGAACCACTGCTCTAGAGAGCTATAAAATCTAGGTCATGTTTTCCGATGTCCATCTTGGTCTCTGTGAGCCCTTCTCTGAAACAAGAGCAAGCTGCAGCTGAAACACAGTGGGACCTCCTGTTGAAGTTGGCCAGAGACCAAAGATGGAATCTTCCTGGAAGATCTGAGCTTGGGTTTACATCTACCTTTCTTAAAAAAAAAAAAAGGCTCCAAATTGACTTAAAAACATACGTGTCAAAAAGCCAAGATGGCATCTGCGATTGTGTGAAAGTGTGAATTGGATGCAACCTACTGCTTTTATTATGTGGTGCCTCACACTGAGGTTGCATACAGTGGTAGCTGCCATCTTGACTTTTTTGACCTCTCCTTGCAGACTCCTCAATGCCAAAATATACCCATTTCTTAATGAAGTCAGGAAAAGAACTCAAAGTTAAAGGGGGAAAAAGCAAAGTCCCTAAATAGAACAAAAGGTTAAACTTCAGCACTACCAATTTAAGCTTGAACTTTACAAGGCAATTGATTCTTTTGGTAGCCTGGAATAATTTAAAACAAGTAAGTATTTAGAGCAACGAGCTACAGTAAGATAAAATATAGAGCACCTGCTGAAAGTCATGATGAGTTAGTAGTTACTGGAACTAATGGTACATGCATCAAAATCAGAGAACGAGAGAGGGAGAGAAAAAAAAGAGAGGAAGGAGAAAGGAAGGAAGGAAGGAAGGAAGGAAGGAAGGAAGGAAGGAAGGAAGGAAGGAAGGAAGGAAGGAAGGTAGGTTGCTTTTAAGGCTCATTTAAAGGTAGGTAAGATTGATGAGGCTATGAGCAATTCTCTAACTGGAATTAAAAAATCTAGTTCTATAGAGATTTAAATAAATCATGAAGAACATATTTCTAGTTGTCATTGATCAACTGGAATTGATCATTGGCCATCATATTTAGCTATGCTGAGTCTCATAATCTTCATTCATATTATTATTCTTTAAATGAAGTATCTAAAAACTGATGCAGTCCTGGGCCAGGAAGCCAGCCAGCCAGCTAGCCAGCCAGCCAGCCAGATAGATAGACAGATAGATAGATAAAAGACAGACAGACAGACAGACAGACAGACAGACAGACAGATGCAACCAGTCCATTCTTCCTCAATCTACCATCTTATTAAGCTAATAGCCTGCTAATTACTGCTAATGACTCAGGCCAAGCCTGCACAACCAAACGCAAATATGAAATATTAGGCTCATGAATTTTAATTGATTTAATCATGGTATGGTACGATTAAACAAAGTGGCAGCAACTATTTTTTTTTTTTAAAAAAAGAAATGTATTTGGGACTGAAGGCAAATGAGGAAACATTTCTCTCTTTCAAAGATTGTTTGGTCTCCAAAGTTTGCGATGCATGGCTGCATTTGAAAATGAGATGAAATATTAATGGCAGGTTGAAAAGAGAAAAGAGAGCTGACTGTTCTTGCTTCAGCTGTGGTTTTTACACCGCTTTCAGTAGCTCAAAACAGGCGCTAACACTGTGATTGAAATAATATCCAGGCTATGTAAAAAAAGCCAATTAATCACTTAATTGCCAGGAAGTGGGTGTTTAATCAACCAAAAATACTTCCATCCACTGAAGGCCCTACAAATATGCAGACGTTTTTAATGTAATAGGCTTATTTTTAAGGTTCTCCATGAAGTGCATCCAATCCTTAATGCTCACCTTTCTAAACCCTGAAACAGCTGCAAAAACCGTACACTATTTAACAACCTGGGCAAATGGAAGACACTCCGTTAAATGAAATCCAGAATCTGAGTATAGGTTATTTATTGTGCCTCTGGGGAACAAAACAACAATAACCGAAATATATCAAACAAAATATTGCAAAAATATTACACCGGTGTGTGGCAGGGTGGGAACGCTGACACGGGTATTGCAGGCAAGAAATAAGGACTTTGCCAACAAGATCCCAGTTGGAGCAGAAAGGAAGATCTGCAGAACATTTGGCTGATGGAATTCCATGGCTGGTATGATTCTGGTTTCTGTAGGTAACTATAGATACATCACATTTGAACATCTTTCCCAAGCTCTTTGTGGCTGCTCTACTAAGTCCTAGTCCGTGGTCTATTTTTTTGGTTGTTGGTTCAACTATTATTGATGGTTGATCTTAAAAGGTAGAAGTTATGCTCCACTTCAATATCTTCATTGTCAATTCTAAGTCAGGATGGATGTGTATGATCTAAGGGCTAAGGCTTTAGGCTAGAAACTGGGCAGGAAATTGTGAGTTCTAATATAACCATAGGCGTGAAACCCGGCTGTGTGACTTTGGGCCAATCACCAGGAGACTGTGAGTTCTAGTTTTGTCTTAGGCATGAAAGTTGGTTGGATGACTTTGGGCCATAGGCGTGAAACCCGGCTGTGTGACTTTGGGCCAATCACCAGGAGACTGTGAGTTCTAGTTTTGCTTTAGGCATGAAAGCCAGCTGGGTGACTTTGGGCCAATCACCAGGAGACTATGAGATCTAGTTTTACCTTAGGCATGAAAGCTGGTTGGGTGACTTTGGGCCAATCACCAAGAGACTATGAGTTCTAGTTTTGCCTTAGTCATGAAATACAGTTGGATGACTTTGGACCAATCACCAGGAGACTGTGAGTTCTATTATTATTATTATTATTATTATTATTATTATTATTATTATTATTATTATTATTATTATTATTATTATTATTATTATTATTATTTATTTATTTATTTATTTATTTATTTATTTATTTATTTATTTATTTATTTATTTATTCAATTTTTATACCGCCCTTCTCCCGAAGGACTCAGGGCGGTGTACAGCCAAAAGTAAAAAACAAACAATACAATATACAAATTTAAAATACAAATTAAAAAACTTATTTTATAATTGGCCTAAAAAACTTGAAAATATATAAAACTAAAACCCCATTAAAATTAATATTAAAAAATTTAAAATCGTTAAAATTTAAAATCGATAAAATTTAAGCCAGCCCCGCGTGAATGAAAAGATGTGTCTTCAGTTCGCGGCAGAAGGTCCGAAGGTCAGGTATTTGGCGTAAACCTGGGGGAAGCTCGTTCCAGAGTGTGGGAGCCCCCACAGAGAAGGCCCTTCCCCTGGGGGCCGCCAGCCGGCATTGTTTGGCAGACAGCACCCTGAGAAGTCCCTCTCTATGGGAGCGTACGGGTCGGTGGGAGGCATGTGGTAACAGCAGGCGGTCCCGTAAGTACCCAGGTCCTAAGCCATGGAGCGCTTTAAAGGTCGTAACCAACACCTTAAAGTGCACTCGGAAGGCCACAGGTAGCCAGTGCAGCCTGCGCAGGAGGCGGTGTTACATGGGAGCTACGTAGCTCCTCTATCACCAGCGCAGCTGCATTCTGGACTAACTGAAGCCTCCGAGTGCACTTCAAGGGAGCCCCATGTGAGAGCATTACAATAATCCAGCGAGAGGTAGCAGGCGCATGAGTGACTGTGCATAAGGCATCCCGATCAAGGAAGGGGCGCAACTGCCGAACCAGGTGAACCTGGTGGAAGGCCCTCCTGGAAACGGCCGTCAAATTATCTTCAAACGACAGCCGATCATCCAGGAGGACACCTAAGTTGCGGACCCTATCCTTTGGGGCCAATAACTCGCCTCCAACAGCCAGCTGCGGCTGCAGCTGATTGAATCGGGATGCCGGCATCCACAGCCACTCCCTCTTGGAGGGATTAAGCTTGAGCCTGTTTCTCCCCATCCAGACCCGTATGGCTTCCAAACACCGGGACAGCACTTCAACAACTTCATTGGGGTGGCCCGGGGTGGAAAAGTACAGCTGGGTGTCATCAGCGTACTGCTGGTATCTCACCCCGAAACCACTGATGATCTCACCCAACAGCTTCATGTAGATGTTGAACAGCAGGGGCGAGAGAATCGACCCCTGTGGGACCCCACAAGTGAGGCACCTCGCAGTCGACCTCTGCCCCCCTGTCAACACCGTCTGCAACCGGCCAGAGAGATAAGAGGAGAACCACCGATATACGGTGCCTCCCACTCCCAATCCCCCCAACCGGCGCAGCAAGATACCATGGTCGATGGTATCGAACGCCGCTGAGAGGTCTAATAGGATCAGGGCAGAGGAATAACCCCTGTCCCTGGCCTTCCAGAGATCATCCACCAATGCGACCAAAGCTGTCTCCGTGCTGTATCCGGGTCGGAAGCCGGACTGGAACGGGTCTAGATAGACATCTTCATCCAGGTATTGGGGTAGCTGTCGCGCCACGGCACTCTCTACAACCTTCGCAACAAAGCGAAGGTTGGAGACTGGACGATAGTTACCCAAAATAGCTGGGTCCAGGGAGGGCTTCTTAAGGAGGGGTCTCACCACCGCCTCTTTCAAGGCGGCAGGGAAAACCCCTTCCAGCAAAGCGTTGATAATCCTCTGGAGCCAGCCTCGTGTCACCTCCTGAGTGGCCAGTACCAGCCAGGAAGGGCACGGGTCCAGTAAACATGTCGTGGCGTGAAGCCTCCCCAACAACCTGTCCACGTCCTCGGGAGCCACAGGGTCAAACTCATCCCAAATGGGCTCAACAAGACGTGCCTCCTCTCCCTCACTTGGATCATCCCAAATTCGGTCCAGACCGTCCCTCAGCTGAGCGATTTTATCGTATAGATAACCACTAAACTCCTCGGCTCGTCCCTGCAAAGGGTCGTCCCGCACCTCCTGATGTAGGAGAGAGCGGGTCACCCAGGCTGGGGCGGCCGGGCGGTTATCTGCCGACGCAATGAGGGTGGAGGCGTAGGAGCGCCTCGCTTCCCTCATTGCCACTAGGTAGGTCCTAGAATAGGACCTAACTAGTGTCTGATCAGCTTCGGAGCGACTGGACCTCCAAGTGCTCTCTAGGCGTCTTCTCCGGCGTTTCATCTCCCTCAGCCCCTCGGAGAACCAAGGGGCCAGACGAGATCTGCGCTGGGTCAGAGGCCGCAAAGGCACGACACGGTCCAAGGCCCCGGCCGCTGCCTGTTCCCAGGCCACGACCAGTTCCTCAGTCGTGCCGTGGGCCAGATCCTCAGGGAATGGCCCAAGCTCCATCAGGAACCTCTCAGGGTCCATCAGGCACCTGGGACGGAACCAACGTATAGGTTCCGTCTCCCTGCGATGGTGAATGGCGGTTCGGAAGTCTAGGCGAAGGAGAAAATGATCCGACCATGACATTGGTTCTGTTACTAAATCATCTAACACCAGATCATTTAACCACTGTCCAGAGATATAAATCAGATCCAGCGTGCCTCCACCCATGTGCGTAGGGCCATCATTTACTCAAATCAGGTCCAAGGCCATCATGGAAGCCTGGAACTCCCGAGCTGCCGTTGATGACAAACCAACTGATGGCAGGTTGAAATCCCCCATGACTATAAGTCTGGGGGTCTCAACCACCACAGCCGCAAGTACCTCCAACAGCTCAGGCAGGGCTGTGGTCACGTAGCAAGGAGCCAGGTACGCGATCACCAAGCCCAGCTGATTCCTATGGCCCCACCGCACATAGAGAGATTCACAGCCGGCAATCTGAGGAACAGTGGTCTCCCTCGGCTCCAGATCTTCCTTAATAACAACCGCCACCCCCCCACCCCTACCTTGGGCCCTCGGCTGATGAAATGCTCGGAAACCTGGAGGGCACATCTCAACAAGGGGGACCCCCCCTCTGGGCCCAACCAGGTCTCCGTAATGCCCATAAGGTCCGCGGCCTCCCCCTAATGCAGCCTCAGGCATGAAAACCGGTTGGATGACTTTGTTCTGTCCCCTCCTCAGTCCGGGAGACACGAGCGATGACTTAATTAGCCGGCAACTATCAGCTTTGGCAGCAAACTAGTGAGTGTCTGCCAAGTGTCTCTGTTATCTCTCTTGATGCTGATGAGTCAACCAGGAAACCAGGAACAAACAGTACTTCAGCTCTAATTCTCTCCCTCTAAGCAATTGATTTGCTCGCCACGAAGTGGTATAGCAGCCCTTGCTGCTTTTATATCCTGTGGGGTGTGGCTCCATGACTCAGCACTTCCTAGGCCTGCCCCACTCCTGCTTCTGTTATTCCTGCCTCTCGTGCCTACGAAACCATCAGCCGGGTCTGGAGGCGTTGCCTGGGGGGGAAAGAGGCCGTCAGGGGACGGAGGCCTCGTTATCTCCTCCACCTGGTCTGCCTCTGGCTCCTGGAGCTGAACCAGGGAAGCCGGTGCTCCAGAGGTAAGTCCTGATGGCCCTTCCCCCTCACTTTCCAAGTCACTTTCTGGCAGGGGGCCCAGCTCGGGGGGCGCAGAGACAACAGACTTTGAGCAAGCTAACCCAACCCACCTCACAGGGTTGTTGCAGTAAGAAAAATAGGAGGAGGGAGGTGTGTTGAATATGTTTGTTGCCATGAGCTATTTGTAAAAAATAATAATAAAGGCAGGATGTCCTTATATAAATCTGAATGTTCTACCTGGTATTTGTCATAGGAAATTATTCTCAAGATTTTAATTGTCTTCTTTGCTCTCTCCACGATTTATACCGACGGCCTTTATCTATCACTTGATAGGCTGCCTCTGTTAGGCAGCTTAAAAACGTTTTCGCTTCCTTGGCATGTGTTAGCCCAAAGAAAGGAGAAAGTTAATCTTATTACTCAGCCTTTTGGAATTCCAGCACATCAAGCCTAGAATCAAGATCACGTGGTAGTATCAGTACCGCTTTATAGAACACTAGTGAGATCACACCTGGAATACTGCAACCGGTTTCGGTCACCACACTACAAAAAAGATGTTGTTGTGATCCGCCAGCATCCTGCAGAGCTGGCAACCGAGTCGGACAGCGATGAGGCTGGGAAAGGCCCAGATGAAGGCTCTGCGTCAGAGGCTGAGGTGGGACCAGGGCCATCAGGGAGTGAGGTGCAGACTCCAGAGCCTCCAGAAGCTGACAGTAGTGAGGCAGAGGAACAGGAGGAGCCTGTTCCTAATGCACGCATGAGAAGAGCTGCCAGAAGGCAAGATGATGAAAGGCCTGGAGACTAAAACGTATCAAGAATGATTGCAGGATTTGGGTTTGGCTATTCTAGAGAAAAGAAGGACTAAGGGGGACTTGAAGCAGTATTCCAGTATTTGAGGGGCTGCCACAAAAAAAGAAGGGGTCAAATTATTCTACAAAGCACCGGAGTGCAGAATGAGGAACAATGCTTAGAAACTATTCAGAGAGAAAAAGGAGCCTGGAATTAAGGAGAAACTTCCTAACAGTGAGGACAATTAATCAGTGGAACTGCTTGCCTTCAGAAATCGTGGGTGCTCCATCGCTAGAGGTTTTAAAGAAGAGATTAGACCAGGGGTTTCCAACCTTGGTCCCTTTAAGACTTGTGGACTTCAACTCCCAGAGTCCCTGAGCCAGCCAGCAAAGCTTTGCTGGCTGAGGGACTCTGGGAGTTGAAGTCCACAAGTCTTAAAGGGACCAAGGTTGGAGACCCCTGGTATAGGTTCTCCTGCTTGAGTAGGGGCTGGACTAGAAGACCTCTAAGTCCCTTCCAGCTCATTCATTCTATTCTATTCTCCTTACTGTGCCTATTTTGCCCTTTTCAAACAGAAAGACTGTAATAAAGGAGAATACTTGTAGATCAGGGTTGACCTGAGGGGTCCTTGGTGCCCTCTGAGCTTGCTTGCTTTCTTGTAGACCTTTCATTACCAAGCTAGGTAACATCATCAGGGCTAGCACTAACACTGTTGATGTCACCTAGTTTGGGTAATGGAACGTCTGCAAGAAAACCAGCAAGCTCAGAGAGCACCAAGGACCCCTCAGAGAAGACTCTGGGAAACGTGGAGGAAAAGAGAGAAAGGGGACAACCAGCAGCACAGTGGATGGAGGTTTGGTGCCTTTTTTTTCCCCCAGATAGTAATTGTCAAATGCTAAAGGACTTTATGATATGTGTAACTGCAATGCGCAGTGAGAATGGAATGAAGGACCACGTTCGTTCCAAATGGAGCTTATTGACAGGCCTGCTCTCCATCTTAAGGACCAGCCTCATGAAATGCTGCAAAGTGTTTTGAACCAATCTGAGTTCAGCACATTCCCTTTCTTTGAAGCGTCCAATGATCCTAGTATGCTAGAAATTCCAAGAGAGAAAGAAAAACAGCAGCAGATTCCCTTCCTTTTGCCCCTTCCCCTTCCTTCCTTCCTCCCTCCCTCCCTCCCTCCCTTCCTCCCTTTTGCCCAGTGGTGGGATTCAAATAATTTAACAACTGGTTCTCTGCCCTAATGACCAGCTAGGTAGGCGTGGCTCAGTGGTCATGTGACTGTGTGGGCATGGCCAAAACTCAATGTCACTCACATTGATGGGCACTTCACCTTAGCTGTTACAATGTACTAAGGGTTAACCAGAGGCAGTTTCTGTAAGCAGGGCAATAAAGATTAGGCTAGAAACAACACCAGAATGTTTCCTTCCTGCCTTCCTTACAGGATTAGCCCTGTAAAGTGGAAAAAAACAAAATAAGATTTCTTCCAACAACTGTTCTCCAAACTGCTTAGAAAGTTAACAACCGGTTTTCCTGAATAGGTGTGAACTGGCTGAATCCCACCACTGCTTTTGCCCCTTCTCTTTCCTCCCTCCCTCCTTCCCTCCTTTCCTTCCTTCCTCCCCCTCCCCCTCCTTCCTTCCTTCCTTCCTCCCTCCCTCCCTCCCTCCCTTCCTCCCTCCTTCCCTTCCTTTTGCCCCTTCTCCTTCCTTCCTTCCTTCCTTCCTACCTTCCTTCCTTCCTTCCTTCCTCCCCTCCCCTCCCCTCCCATTCCCTTCCCTTCTTTCTCACCCTTCCTTCCTCCTTCCCTCCCCAGAAAACTTCTCTAGACATGATCAGAAATACTTGTCTTAAAAGCTTCACATGACAGTATGAAGCTTTTTTTTAAATTTAATTTTGTCATAACAGTATACATAAACGTTGTCATAAGTAAATATATATATATATTATATATATTATATTATATAACATATATAATAATATAGTATTCAATGGATTAAGGGCTGAGCATTTTTTCATTGGATAGACATTACTGGAAAAACCGAGGCACAGTGGACAAACTATCTTTTATGGAAACTTGTCTGCCCAAATTGATGATCTCATAGACACGTGAGAAAGCTCCTCATCAATCCCCATTATCCCCCTGCCAGCCTGTTTCTGAGAGGCCTTTCTCCCTTTTTATGAGAAAAATCTTTATCATGGAAAAATAATTTCTCCCAGAGATAAGAGAACTTTTACAAATATTGTAATTAACAGCCTGAAAATGAATAACGTGACATCTAGGGGAAAAAGAAGAAGAAGTAATAATGATACTGTGAGTCTGATCAAAGTCGTGGTAACAAGATGTCCATTTTGCAGTATTTCCAAGAACTTCTGGAATTTCTACAAAGTGCTTCAGCATCTCTTATCCTTATCATTTCCCTCATGCATTTACCTTCTAACTACCTACACTAGTATGAATACATCTTTAGAGCAATCATTCAAGTGGGCCACCATGACTGATAGCTACAGTGGTCACCCAACAATTCATTTTTATTTATTGTTGTTATTTATTTATTTTAAAAAGTTTTATGGCCACTACTATTATATATATATATATATTGTTTTCTATTTCTATTGATGGTCCATGTGTACCAATTTTCCCAGATGGCATAGTATTCTGAATCTTCTTTTTCTTGTAATTCTATGGTACGCCTATCCATTTCTGCACAATCATATACTTTTTGGATAATCAGACTCTCTGGTGGTATGTTACTGAGTTTCCAATATTGCGTGAACGCAATCTTTGCCGCTGTTAGAATGTGCAAAATCAAATATCTTGGTTTTCTTATCAAGTTTTGTCTTAAGCATTCCCAAGAGAAATATTTCTGGGTTCAGTTCAATTTAGCATTTTGTTATATCCTATAACCATCCCTGTATCTTAACCCAGTACTTTTTGGCTTCGGGGCACATCCACCAGACATGAAAGAAGGTACCTTGATGTTGATTACATTTCCAGCACTTTGGACTTAGATTCGGGTACATTTTGGCCAACCTAGCTGGCGCTAGGTGCGAGCGGAAAAGCATTTTATATTGATTTTCTTTGTAAGCAGTAAGGTAAAGGTTCCCCTCGCACATACGTGCTAGTCGTTGCCGACTCTAGGGGGCAGTGCTCATATCCGTTTCAAAGCCGAAGAGCCAGCGCTGTCCAAAGATGTCTCCGTGGCCATGTGGCCAGCATGACTCAATGCCAAAGGCTCACAGAACGCTGTTACCTTCCCACCAAAGGTGGTCCCTATTTTTTCTACTTGCATTTTTACGTGTTTTCGAAACTGCTAGGTTGGCAGAAGCTGGGACAAGTAACGGGAGCTCACCCCGTTACACGGCAGCACTAGGGATTCGAACCGCCGAACTGCCGACCTTTTGATTGACAAGCTCAGCTGTCTTAGCCCCTGAGCCACCGCGTCCCTCTTTGTAAGCAGTAGATTCGGTTAATTTTAAATTTTTATTCCAGATTGTTTCCCAATTATCTAAATCTGTATTGTGCCCTATATTCTTTGCCCATGCAATAATCAGGTTCTTTCACCACCTCTTCCATTCTATCAAACGGAAATTATTGTTTTCATTCTTCCCCACCCAACAACTGTTTGTCATACATCAGCATAAACTGACAATAAACAGGCTTCAGCAGAGGCCAGCATAAAAGAAACCAAAATCAATTGCTTGCCTCACTGACAGATTGTCAATAGGACGGACTCAATATTTTCCTCAGTTACATAAAAATGACATAAGCTTTGGGGAAGGAAAAACAAAGATTTTTTCCCCCTCCCTTTTTCTATTCTCCCAAAATGTATTGGAAGATTGCATCCAACAGCTGTCACCCACCAGCTTTTACAACCTACACCGAATTCAAATTCAACGATTAAAAGACAATATCGTTTTTAAAGCAATCTGTCAAAACATTTGAATTCGCTCAAGGATAGGTTTTATGCAGTCTAAGCACCCAGCAGAGGAGGAGAAATTCTTGGGAGTCTGTATTGTTTTCAGCCTCAGACAATTTATTATTATTATTTATTTATTTTTATTTATTTGTCAAACACAACAGTATATATAAGTATAAGCATGAAATAACCATACAAATTGACACCAGAACAACTAGACACAAGAACAGTTTTTTCCCGAAGGCCATCACTCTGCTAAACAAATAATTCCCTCAACACTGTCAGACTATTTACTGAATCTGCACTACTATTAATCATTTCATAGTTCCCATCACCAATCTCTTTCCACTTATGACTGTATGACTATAACTTGTTGCTGGCAATCCTTATGATTTATATTGATATATTGATCATCAATTGTGTTGTAAATGTTGTACCTTGATGAACGTATCTTTTCTTTTATGTACACTGAGAGCATATGCACCAAGACAAATTCCTTGTGTGTCCAATCACACTTGGCCAATAAAAAATTCTATTCTATTCTATTCTATTCTATACAATCAAGGGGAACATTAGGACAGGAATGGTAGGCATGTTGGTGCTCTTATGCACGCCCCTTACAGACCTCTTAGGAATGGGGTGAGGTCAATAGTAGATAGTCTTTGGTTAAAGCTTTGGGGATTTTGGGAAGAGACCACAGAGTCAGGCAGTGCATTCCAGGCATTAAGAACTCTGTTACTGAAGTCATATTTTCTACAATCAAGATTGGAGCGGTTCACATTAAGCTTAAATCTATTGTGTGCTCGTGTATTGCAATTGAAGCTGAAGTAGTCTTCAACAGAAAGGACATTGTAACAAATGATTCTATGAGTTAAAATCAGGTCATGTCGAAGGCTTCGGAGTTCTAAATTTTCTAACCCTAGGATTTCTAGTCTGGTGGCATAAGGTATTTTGTTGTATTCAGAGGAGTGGAGAACTCTTGTAAAATATTTCTGGACACGTTCAATTGTATTAATGTCCGAAATGAGGTGTGGGTTCCAGACAGGCGAGCTGTATTCGAGAATTGGTCTAGCAAATGTTTTGTGTGCTCTGGTTAGCAGTGTAGTGTTTCTGGAGAAGAAGCTACGCAAGATTAGGTTTACAACTCTTAAAGCCTTTTTGGCTATGTAGTTGCAGTGGGCTTTGGCACTTAGATCATTTTATATGAAAACTCCAAGGTCTTTGATGGCATGACGACAAAAAGAAGCTGTTTTGAGGGGCAATGGAGACCAAATATGTAGCTGAGACTCTGCATTCCAATTTTATCCCTGAGGGGGAAAAAAAAAAAGAGGCAGGAGAATGAATCAGCCATGACTTTCCCACAAAGCACCAGCCTCTCTGGCTTTTTAGATGTGGAAAAACCTGAGTTGCAGCCCTCAGCTCTTTGCTTAAGTCATGAGGACTAGCAGTTTTTTAAGATGTGAGAACTAAAATTGTGTCAAAATCCATGGTGGAATGTAGTTCAAATTCCCAGGAGGGGGTACATTCCAAAAGAGCAAAAGGCTGTGAGGTTTAGATCGTTTGTGTGGACCAAAGAGAGTTAAAACAATTCCTCCACAGGAGTTTTCAGAGATCCAGTTTGGTGCTGTGGTGAAGGAACTGGCCTAGAAACCAGGAGACTATGAGTTCTAGTTAAGTTCGCCTTAAGCATGAAAGCTGGCTGGATGTCTTTGGAGCATTCACCAGGAGACTGTAAGTTCTAGTCCCACTTTAGGCATGAAAGTTAGCTAGGTCAGGGGTCTCCAACCTTGGCAACTTTAAGCTTGGAGGACTTCAACTCCCAGAATGCCCCAGCCAGCTTTGCTGGCTGAGGGATTCTGGGAGTTGAAGTCCACAAGTTTTAAAGTTGCCATGGTTGGAGACCCCTGGGCTAGGTATCTTTGGACGAATCACCAGGAAACTGTGAATTCTAGTCATGCCTTGGGCATGAAAGCTGGCTAGGTATCTTTGGCTAATCACTAGGAGACTATGAGCTATAGATTTGCCTCAGGCATGAAGCCAGGTGGGTGACTTTGGGCTAGTTACTCTCTCTCAGCCTAACCCACCTCACAGGGTTGTTGTTATAGGGAAAATAGAAGGAGGAAAGAATATTATGTACTGTGTGTTCACTGGCTAGAGTTACCAATAAAGTCATAAAGATAGGATAAAAATCTCATCAGAAATCAATGCAAACAAAATATGTTTAATGGTGCCAGCAATCTGCTTTAGAGCAAGGGTCTCAAGGCCCAAGGGCCACAACTGGCCTATGGGGTGCTTAGATCTGGCCCATGGGGACGCCCTGGAAACGTTGAAGGATCGCCTCTGCCAGCTAAAATGGAGGCCATCACAGCTGAAAATGGAGCTCGTGAGGGCTGCATGCGGCCCTCCCGTGCTCCATTTTCCCTGGCAGAGGGTTGCAGGAGGCCGTCGCAGCTGGAAACGGAGCTCGGGAGCCCGTTTTCTCTGGCAGAGCGCTCGGGCCACCAAATGTGCCCCCAACATGAGTGACATTGAGCTGACCACACCCACCCTGGCCAAACCCACCAAGGCCCCTTGAGGCCAAACACAACCCTGATGCGGCCCTCAATGAAGTCGACTTTGACACCCCTGCTCTAGAGGCACCATGAAGGAAGATGCTTAGAAGAACCTCAACATGTCTCTTGTGTTTCTTGGAGTCAGACGAGGCATGGCAAAGGCCTTCAACTTCCTCCTCTTTATCCTGGTTGTGCGATAGTTACACAATCAGTTTGATGCGACTGTTGCGGAAACCGTGCCAGCTCGGTAATAGAAAATAGAAAGATGGAGGACTCCAGAGACCCAAATAAACTTTTCCATCTCTTACTGCCATGAAACTCAGCCTGATCTACTGCACTTTTTACATTTTACACCCATTATCGAGTGAGACTAGAGGGACACGTAGAGATACAGAAGCCTTGGCCACATCCCTTGGGCCAAGAGCTTGTAAAATCAACCGCTCGCTTCTGCGTACTTCACCGACAAATGCAACTATTTATATCTGCTTTCATAACGGAGAGAAAGAGGGAAAGAGTCCCTGTTTATTTTATGCTCTGATATTTATACCCATATAGAAAATGCCAAGTTCAAAACCACCCACAGCATTCAGCAAACAGCAACTGCTTCATTTGGGCACAATCATTAGCGAAATGTCTCTGTGTGGGCACGGGATTAATGAATTTGGACCTGCCAGATTCAATCGAATTTACAGCAGGTGGCAGCACCGCTTCACTTTGGCAGAACTCAAAAGACAAAAGCAGCATCCAGCCTGGTTACTATCTTAGCGGAGGGGAGACCACCAAGAAAGCCCAGGGATGTAGGCTAACTGGGAAGCGGAACAAAATCCCAGAAGATAATGTCATTTTTGCACTGTTAAGAAAATTCAGAACAGATCATTGGGGGGGGGGGAGTTTTGCTTAGATTAAAAGCATTCAAACCTTACAGATTACCGCTCATCAGATCTTCAAATTAGTGTCAAGAAGACAGATTGTCCTATATTTAAGAAGAACTGCATATATTTAAGAATAAGATATGAATTTTAGGTGCCAAAGTGCACCCCCAAAATTGGGTTTGGCTTGTAGGAAAACAGAATAATGGAGTTGAAAGGGACTTTAGAGGTCTTCTAGTCCAATCTCTTGCTTAGGCTTGAGCAGGGGGTTATACTCGAAGACCTCCAAGGTCCCTTCCAACTCTATTATTCTGTTATCCTGTTATTTACAGATGAGTTTATCCATAAGTATATATGGTCAGCGTTTTTCCCCCCGAATACGAGAATACTGCATAATGCTGATGAAGGAGCTCGACCTTCAAATTTAAACCAAAATGCTTTGAAAAATAGATAATCTGAAGGAATAACCCACAGACAAGACAAACATGGAAATTTTGAGGGTTGGCTTATCGTCAGGTGGCACATTTTTCTTTTGAAAATTTGAAAAACACTGCTGTGGAGAGGCACGGATCCCCTGCTGTCATTCTGTAGGCTTAGATGTCTGGACTTCAATTTAACAGAATAACAGAGTTTGAAGGGATCTAGGAAGTCTTCTAGTCCAGGGGTCTCCAACCTTGGCAACTTTAAGACTTGTGGACTTCAACTCCCAGAATTCTGGGAGTTGAAATCCACTCTTGGGGTTTGTATAACTGGGAAAAGAATCCGGAAATTCAGTTTTGGAATAATGTCAAGGTTCCAGAAAAAAAACAAACTCAGAAGCCATTGTTTTCCAGAGTTCTTTACTAGCATGAGGAAACTGGCACACGATGAGTGAAATTCCAAAACTGAATTTCCTGATTCTTTTCCCAGTTATACAAACCCCAAAGGTTTTTCTGGAACTTTGACATCCACAAGTCAAAGTTGCCAAGGTTGGAGACCCCTGTTCTAGTCCAACCCTTTGCTCAAACAGGAAACTATACCCATGATGGCGAACCTATGGCACGCGTGCCAGGGGTGACACAAGAGCACTATCTGTGGGCATGCGCACCATCGCCAGCTGCTCTTCTGTACATGCATGCCAGCCAGCTGGTCTTTGTGGGCACTGGAGCGCCTGAAAATGGCTCAAAAAACAGGCATGCGCGCGCCAGCCAGCTGGTCTTTGGATTTTTGGCGCTCCAACACGCTCACATGCATGAAACAGTTCACCATCACTGCTCTATACCATTTCAGACAAATGATTGGCCAATCTCTTTTTAAAAATCTCCAGTGTTGGAGCACCTACACAGCTTCTGGAGGCAAGTCAACAATTGTTCTAAGTCTCAGGGAATTTTTCCTTAGTTCTAAATTGGTTCTCTCCTTGATTAGTTTCCATTCATGCTTCCTGTCTTGCCTTCTGGTGTTTTGGAGAATAGGTTGACCCCCTCTTCTTTGTGGCAGCCCTTCAAATATTAGTAAAAAAAAAAGGAATATTAGGACAGGGACTGTAGGCATACAGGTGCTCTTATGCACGCCCCTTACAGACCTCTTAGGAATGAGGTGAGGTCAAGAGTAGACAGTTTAAGCTTAAAGTTTTGGGGGTTTGGGGAAGAAACTACAGAGTCAGGTAGTGCATTCCAGGCATTGACCACTCTGTTGCTGAAGTCATATTTTCTGCAATCGAGTTTGGAGCGGTTGTTTTATTGGGATGCTGTTATTGTCAGCTTTGGAAGCCATACTAGGCCTGGAGGCTTCCACGTTGCCACTTTCCCATGTGTGGGAAAGTAGGAGGGGGGATTTGGTAGAAGGGGCCATTAGACATAATAACATTCTTCCTGCTGGTCAAGGTCAGGCCGAGCCTCCATCTGGAGAAGGAGTGGTCGGAATGAGGTCTCAAGATGGGACGGTTGGCGATTGGAGCATGTGATCGTCAGAGAGGTCAAGGGGGTGGTAGTTTTGGAGTTTGTCTTACTGAGGAAAAACCCGGATCCCCAGATTCGGAATTTCCCCAGTTGTGACAGTTTACCTTTGCTAGTAAAAGAACTTTGAATGATGTTTGCTTCGGAGTCTTTTCTGCAGGAGCGGGGTTTTCTGACAGTTATCATGTCTCCTCTAGTTCTTCTTTTCATCACTTCCAGAATTCTGGCTCGGGAATTCTGGGAAATGAAGTCCGCGTGTCTTAAAATCGCCAACTTTGAAAAACACTGCTGTAGAGAATCACAGATCTCTCTCACTCACCCTCTGCTTTAAAATCTAAAATGCCGAACGTTGTACCCTAGGCTTAATATTTTACCTTGTCAGTGAGAGCTCTTCCAGACTCTATGATCAGCATAGACATTTCCCTCTAATCTCTAACTACCTTATAATCAATAAATTTATTCCCCAGGAGCAATTTCACAATAATGGCTTGTACAAACTGCAGCATTGCGGTTAAATTCGTAGGCCTGGAACGGCTTGGTATTTCACACACCCTCCCACCCCCCAAGCAATTAGATAGCTCTATATTATTATATTTAATATCTCAAACACGCTGTGGTATTACCGTTTCCTCTCACAGAGATTGCCTTTCGTTGACATTTTTTTAAAAGTTGCTGCTGAAAACCAGAATCAGCTCTCTCTGAAATTAGGCCAGATTAATTTCATCGCTAAGGATGGTTCTGCTGCTCAAATGGATATTTTAATGATTAATAAAAACAACTGTCATAACACTTGGGCTGATGATTGCTTGATGCTTTATTGAAATGCCACAGAAACTTGGAAAATGTCAGGCAGGGCCAGGCTGGTTCATTAAAAAGATTTTCTCCCATGTTTAACTTCCTGTTAACATTTATATTAAAGTTAAGAGTTGTCAAAACAATATAGCTTAGATTAGAAAGCCGTGGGCAAGCTGCAGCCCCCTCGCTGTGTGTTTGCAGCTTTGAATCCTCCCAAATCAGTTCCCGCAAAGACCCCCGAACCCAATGAAAACAGGTTACAAAATCCTCACCCTGCCCACATATGGGTAGTCCTTCTCTTACAACAGCTCCTTTAGTGAATGAAGGCGAATATACAAATATGTCCCAGGATAATGTTGCAGGATCCAATCTGGGTCGGTCATACCAGGACCAGAGGTTTTGTCTTCCGAGCTTTCGGACTTGTGCTGGAGCCCATCTTCAAGGAATTTCTCTGTAGACTGTTTGAAGTTACAATGGTATCAAAAAACGTGATTTATGACTGTCTATAGAGATTCTCAGGGATGTGGTAGCTCAGTGGCTAAGATGCTGAGCTTGTTGATCGAAAGGTCGGTAGTTCAGTAGTTTGAATCCCGAGTGCCGCGGAACAGGGTGAGCTCCCGTTACTTGTCCCAGCTTCTGCCAACCCAGCAGTTGGAAAACAGGTAAAAAATGCAAGTAGAAAAATAGAGACCACCTTTGGTGGGAAGGGAACAGCGTTCTGTGTGCCTTTGGCATTTAGTCGTGCCGTCCACATGATCACGGAGACGTCTTCGGACAGCACTAGCTCTTCGGCTTTGAAACGGAGATGAGCATCACCCCCTAGAGTCAGGAATGACTAGCACATATGTATTCTGTTGTTGTGTCTCGTCCACTTTCACCGCAGCCGGGGCCTTCTTATCTGCTTCCGAACGCTGAGGAATGTCCTAGTATGCCTCCCGGCCCCAGCCCTGGCTCCATGCCCAGACAGGCTGAGGAGGAAGAAGTACCTCCAGCCCCCAGCTCTGGCTCCATGCCCAGGCAAGCGAACGCTGGGCCTCCTCCCGACAGCATGTGAGCCTGAGGAAGGTCAATTGCCAACTGCTGCAGACTGGAGTGACCCTCGCGTCAGAAGACTTGATAGACGGAGGCAACAGAAGGAAGGGAGGGGCAGGCCTGGATAAGTGCAGAGTCATGGAGCCACACCCCATGGCCTATATAAAGGATCTGCTTTCTGGCATTCTCTGAGTCAGGCAAAGTCTAACATATCTTGCTGAAGTCACTTTCTGGTCTCCTGCCTGCCTTGAGAACTTTGCTAGGACTTTGGCAGAGCTGCAGAGGCACACCTGATTCGGATTTCCCTGACCCGGCCGTCAGCGGAGGAGTGGGACATGACATCTGTCTCCGTCCTCACTTTGGAGTAATAAGCTGGCCTACAGCCAGTGGGTTCACGGCTCCTATCAGTCCTGGCCAAGAAAACGCAGCTGCCTGCCAAAATGTTCAAACAGATTAAGACTTCAGCTCACTTCGACACAGTTCAGCTAATTTGCTTCCCGTGGAACTGAGAGCAGTCCGAAAGCTCCTTATATATCCTGTGGGGTGGGGCTCCTGCCCCACCCTTCCCTTTGATGATGCCGCCTCTCTAATCTTCTGAAGCGCTGGTCAATCCAGGCTTGATTAGTATGATTATCAGCTGCATCTGAAAGCATAGCTGGAAGAAGGGAGGAATCAGGGGATGTCAGTCTCATTACGTCCTCCGACTGGCCTGGTTCTGGCTCTTGGAGCCAAGCCAAAGGAATCAGTGCTTCTGAGGTAAGCCTTACTGGCCCTTTCCCTCACTCTCGGAGTCACTTTTGGGCATGGGGCCAGGTTCGGGGGCTGGAGCCACAACAATATGTGCGAGGGGAACCATTACCTTATAGAGATTCTCAATCATCCAGGTCGTAGTTTATTTTATTTATTTATTTATTTTATTTTGTCAATCATATATAAGATAACAGGTAAAAGTATAAACATAATTTGGATATGTGAAAAGAGTAAGTAAAAAAGGAATATTAGGATAGGGACGGTAGGCACATGGGTGCACTTAGGCACACCCCTTACAGACCTTACATGGGGTGAGGTGGTGCTCATCTCTGTTTCAGAGCCAAAGAGCCAGCGCTGACTGAAGTTGTCTCCGTGGTCATGTGGCCAGCATGACTCAATGCCAAAGGCTCACGGAACGCTGTTACCAAAGGTGGTCCCTATTTTTCTACTTGCATTTTTTACGTGCTTTCGAACTGCTAGGTTGGCAGAAGCTGGGACAAGTAACGGGAGCTCACCCTGTTACGTGGCACTAGGGATTCGAACAGCTAAACTCCGACCCTTCGATTGACAAGCTCAGCATCTTAGCCACTGAACAACCTTCCCTACTGGTTCGCAAATGTGTGCGTGCTGCAAAGCCTTCTGCACATGCACAAAGTCTTCTGTGCATGCACAGAGGCTTAAAATTGTCACAAAAAAGTGACGTCATGACGTCCGCGTGGGTGGGCAGAGTCTCTGGCAGCCGCAGCTGCTACCAGTTTGCCCGAGCTGGATAGAACCAGCTGAATTTCACCCCTGTAGATAGATATTTGGAAAGATAGATGAGAGATAGAGATAGATAGACAGACAGACAGACAGATAGATAGATAGATAGATAGATAGATAGAAGGAAGGAAGGAAGGAAAGAAAGAAAGAAAGAGAAAGAAAGAAAGAAAGAAAGACACACCTTTCCCCCCCAAAAAAGAGGGTGAAAATCTGGGTGCGTCTTATACTCTGAATGTAGCCCCACCCAGATTCTCAAATGGAGGTTTCAGAGGCTGAAAGAAGCTTCAGAAAAGAAGCCCCCAAACAGAGCTTCAAAAAAAAAAGAAAGCCCCCAAACAGAGCTTCAGAAAAGAAGCCCCCAAATAAAGCTTCAGAAAAAAAGCCCCCAAACAGAGCTTCAGAGGCTTTTTTTCTGAAGTTCTGTTTTGGAGGCTTTCAGGGGCAGAAAAATGTTTTTTCTGAAACAGAGTTTCAGAGGCAGGAAAAAAAAGCAAAAATAAAAAAAAAGCAAGGCACAGAGCTCACAACCAAGGAACCTGTTGCTAAAATTCACCTCTGGGAACAGCTGATTGGGGGGCCAGCCCCACTGCCAATCAGCTTTTTTCTTATTTTCCTCCCCAAGAACTAAGGTGTGTCTTATACTCCAATGCGTCTTATACTACGAAAAATACGGTATGTCCATTGTTAGCCTTCTGCAATGTGAAAATTGAGAACATAGATCCAGTTACTTTCTCCTGTCTTGGTGTGATATTAAACATTTTAACATCCCTGGCCTTTGACTGTTTTGAGTGTTACACAGGGAAATGTACTGTACATAATTGCTTTTTAACAAATTCATCAGGTGAAAATATTATGGAAATGGGTAAAACACTTTCCCGAGATTCTGAGCTGCTTTGTACTAAATGGAGGCCATAAGAATCTGAAAATAGCTTTTTGCCTTTTTATCACCTAAAGTCCAAGAGGGACACATTACTGCTTAGCTATCTAGCTTATAAAGAAATGGGAAACCATATCACATTGAGATTTTTCTATTAAATTTCACTAAACCATACATTCTATCAAAGTTCACAGAAGTAGTATTGTGTATGCTCATGGCTGCAAGGCATATGCGCCATTTTGGAAAAGATCTTTGATTCATTTTTTTTAAAGAAGAGCTAATTAAGTTAAATTGTGAGAATATACTTTGATGTCAAGAAAGAGCTTCTTATATAAAAAATAAATCAGATGCTGAATTTAATTTATTTCAACTTGGAAACTATGCCATAAAACTATGTTAAATACAATTTTGTATCACCAACCTTTATCTTCTTTGACACCCTGCCAAAGGCCTTACTTGGCAAAGCTCCCGTGGAGTTCAGAAATAAACAAGATGTTTTGTTAAGTTCTCAGACTAGCCTACAGCTGTGACATCTTCTACTAGCTTCCCATCCAGGTACTAACCACGACCAACCAGTATCAGTTTTTTAGATCATGCAAGACCACCTCTTTAGGTATCTAAATATAAATTCTTGTAGTCCTGTACACTGAACATCAAAAAGAACCAAGCTCAAGACCACCGCAAAGAATGAAAACTTCAAAATAGAAATGGAAGGAGAAGAGGTAAAATGCGTGGGAATATTCATTTGCCTAGGATGGCACATTGCTCCAAGCAGTGAATGCAACCCAGAAATAAAACGTGGGATTGTACTGGGTCACACAGCAATTAACGAACATGAGCCAAATATGGAAAAGGAAGGATATCAGCCTTGGCAAACAAATGTAGGTTAGTCAGTGGTGGGATTCAAATAATTTAACAACTGGTTCTCTGCCCTAATGAGTGGCTGGGTGGGCGTGGCCATGGTGGGCGTGGTCAGGGGTGTGTGACAGGCAGCACTTGGCCTCTTGCACCCCCTTGAAAGTGAAAAAGGGTTTTGGGGGGGCATGCTGTGCCCTGTTTTGGGCCTAGGAGGCCTCCCAGAAACCTCCTGGGAATGAAAAAGGGATGCGGGGGGGGCGTGCTGCACCACCCGCCCCATTTTGGGCCTAGGAAGCTTCACTGCACTTACCTGGGGGCCAAAATGGGGGGCGTGGGGACTCCTGGAAGGGGAGGGGCAGGGAGGGGCGGAGCCAGCCAGCAATTTAATTACTGGCTCGCCCAAACCTGCCCAAACTGGCTGAATCCCATCACTGAGGTTAAGTCACCTGATTTGTTTTCTCTGTAGATGACCACGGTTGTGAAAGTTGGACCTTAAAAGCAGTGGTGACATCTGAACCGATTTGCCACCGGTTTTATGGCTTCACGTGTGTGGTGCGCGCCAAACGCACACTGTGTGCGCACGGGCGCCAAATGCACACTGTGTGCATGCGCATGCACAGTATGCGCCAAACATGCAGTGCATGCCAAATGTCCATTTTCCACAGAAAAAGGAGGCTTGAGAAGGTAAGTAGAACAGCAAGGCGGGGAACAGCTCTGCCACGTGATTTAGATTCACTAGAACAGGGGTCTCCAACCTTGGTCCTTTTAAGACAGCAAAGCTGGCTGAGGAGCTCTGGGAGCTGAAGTCCACAAGTCTTAAAGGGACCAAAGTTGGAGACCTCTGCACTAGAAAGCAGGATTTCCTGCTTTCTAGCAATTTTAAATCGCGCGGCACAGCTGATCGTCAGAAATACCAGTTCGGAAAAACCGGTAGCTATTTTTTTCTACTGGTTCAATAGAACCGGTAGTTTTTATCATTACTGGTTCTCCTGAACCAGTGCCAACCGGTAGCATTTTACCACAGCTTAAAAGAGCAAGACAGGAAGAAAATTGACTCATTTGAGCTGTGGCGCTGGAGAAGGCTCCTGAGTATTCCTTGGACAGAAAGGGAACCATTAGGCAAGTGCTGGAGAGCCTAAGACCAGACATGTCATTGGAAGGCAAGAAAACTGCATCTCAATTACTTTGGCTATGAACTGTGGGGGAATTCACTGGAGAAAGCAATTATGTTTGGAAGAGTTAATGGTAAAAGGAAACCAGGCTTCCAATGAACTGACTGGGCAGCATAAAGCTGACATCAGTCAAAGCATAGAAAAAGAGGAAGTGCAAGATGGGAAGTTGTGGAGAGATCTGGCCCATAGAATCACCAAGAGTTTGACACAACTGAATGGATAACATCATCAGCATTGGTCCTATTCAGATTAACAGAGTTGGAAGAGATCTTGTAGGTCATCCAATCCAACCCCACACCCGAGCAGAAGACCCTACACCATTTCTGACAGATGGCAGTCCAGAAAGCTTCCAGTGATGAAGTTCCCATTACTTCTGAAGGCAACTTCTGTTCCATTGGTTGATTGTTCTCGCTGTCAGAAAATTTCTCATTTCCAAGTTGAATCTCTCCTTGTTCAGTTTCCATCCATTATTCCTTGTCTGGCCTTTCAGGTGCTTTGGAAAATAGCTTGACCCCCTCCTCTCTGTGGCAGCCCCTCAAATATTGACGCACTGCTATCATGTCTCCCCTGGTCCTTCTCTTCACCAGACTAGACAGGCCCAGTTCCTGCAACCGCTCATTGTATGTTTTAGCCTCCAGTCCCCTAATCATCTTGGTTGCTCTCCTCTACACTCTTTCTAGAGTCTCAACAACTTTTTTTTTATAGTGTGGTGACCAAAACTGGATGCAGTATTCTAGGTGTGGTCTTACTAAGGCTTTATAGAGTGACATTAATACCTCACTTGATCTTGATTGTTGTTGTTAGTTGCGAAGTCGTGTCCGACCCATCGCGACCCCATGGACAACATTCCTCCAGGCCTTCCTGTCCTCTACCATCCTCTGGAGTCCATTTAAACTCATGCCTACTGCTTCAGTGACTCCATCGAGCCACCTCGTTCTCTGTCGTCCCATTCTTCTTTTGCCCTCAATCTTTCCCAGCATTAGGCTCTTCTCCAGTGAGTCCTTCTTTCTCATTAGATGGCCAAAGTATTTCAGTTTCATCTTCAGGATCTGACCTTCTAAAGAGCAGTCAGGGTTGATCTCCTCTAGAACTGACTTGTTTGTTCGCCTTGCAATCCAAGGGACTCACAGGAGTCTTCTCCAGCACCAGAGTTCAAAGGCCTCAATTCTTTGATGCTCAGCCTTCCTTATGGTCCAACTTTCACAGTCATACATTGCAACTGGGAAAACCATAGCTTTGACTATACGCACTTTTGTTGGCAGGGTGATGTCTCTGCTTTTTAGTACGCTGTCTAGATTTGCTATAGCTTTCCTCCCCAGGAGCAAGCGTCTTTTAATTTCTTGGCTGCAGTCCCCATTTGCGGTGATCTTGGAGCCCAGGAAAATAAAATCTGTCACTACCTCCATTTCTTCACCATCTATCTGCCAGGAATTGAAAGGGACGGATGCCATGATTTTTGTTTTCTTAATGTTGAGTTTCAAGCCATTATTCCTTGTCTGGCCTTTCAGGTGCTTTGGAAAATAGCTTGACCCCCTCCTCTCTGTGGCAGCCCCTCAAATATTGACGCACTGCTATCATGTCTCCCCTGGTCCTTCTCTTCACCAGACTAGACAGGCCCAGTTCCTGCAACCGCTCATTGTATGTTTTAGCCTCCAGTCCCCTAATCATCTTGGTTGCTCTCCTCTACACTCTTTCGAGAGTCTCAACAACTTTTTTTTTATAGTGTGGTGACCAAAACTGGATGCAGTATTCTAGGTGTGGTCTTACTAAGGCTTTATAAAGTGACATTAATGCCTCACTTGATCTTGATTGTTGTTGTTAGTTGCGAAGTCGTGTCCGACCCATCGCGACCCCATGGACAACATTCCTCCAGGCCTTCCTGTCCTCTACCATCCTCTGGAGTCCATTTAAACTCATGCCTACTGCTTCAGTGACTCCATCCAGCCACCTCGTTCTCTGTCGTCCCATTCTTCTTTTGCCCTCAATCTTTCCCAGCATTAGGCTCTTCTCCAGTGAGTCCTTCTTTCTCATTAGGTGGCCAAAGTATTTCAGTTTCATCTTCAGGATCTGACCTTCTAAAGAGCAGTCAGGGTTGATCTCCTCTAGAACTGACTTGTTTGTTCGCGTTGCAGTTCAAGGGACTCACAGGAGTCTTCTCCAGCACCAGAGTTCAAAGGCCTCAATTCTCTGGCGCTCAGCCTTTGTTATGGTCCAACCTTCAGAGCCATACATTGCAACTGGGAAAACCATAGCTTTGACTATACGCACTTTTGTTGGCAGGGTGATGTCTCTGCTTTTTAGTACGCTGTCTAGATTTGCCATAGCTTTCCTCCCCAGGAGCAAGCGTCTTTTAATTTCTTGGCTGCAGTCCCCATCTGCGGTGATCTTGGAGCCCAGGAAAATAAAATCTGTCACTACCTCCATTTCTTCACCATCTATCTGCCAGGAATTGAAAGGGACGGATGCCATGATTTTAGTTTTCTTAATGTTGAGTTTCAAGCCAACTTTTGCACTCTCCTCCTTCACCTGCATCAAGAGACTCTTTAGTTCCTCTTCGCTTTCTGCCATTAGAGTGGTATCATCTGCATATCTGAGGTTGTTGATATTTCTTCTGGCAATCTTAATTCCAATTTTTGATTCATCTAGCCCCGCCTTTCTCATGATGTGTTCTGCATATAAGTTAAATAGGCAGGGCGATAGTATACAGCCTTGCCGGACTCCTTTCCCAATTTTGAACCAATCAGTGGTTCCATGTCCAGTTCTCACTGTGGCTTCTTGACCCGCATACAGGTTTCTCAAGAGACAAATAAGATTGTCTGGTACTCCCATTTCTTTAAGAACTGATTGTATCCCTCTGTTAATGCAATTTAGGATTGCATTGGCTTTTTTTGGCTGCTGTCCGATACATTTGGGCACAGGTTACACGTTAGGATATGTTCGGCGGACCTACAATTCCCTTGTGTTGAAACACAGCCCCAAGAACCAACCTCCTTCCTTTCTCACAGCTCTGTTGCACAGTTCATCATGATTTATGTTCTAAATTACTTCCCTATTCTGGAGTGTAGTTCAGTATGCACTGTGAACTCAGAAGAATGTGTTGTTTAATGGGGATCTTTTGGGCATGCTATTAAAGCATAGCAGCTAATTTGCCTTTAAAATCTGGAGTTTGTTATACGTTACATCCAGGGCTCCGAAGCAATTTTGTTAACAAGGTTTGGAACCAATACTAAAAATGCAGGTTTCGTAACCTCCCGTTTATGCATTGCTAATGTCAACCGTGCATTATTCATAGCGGAAGGGAAGAGATATATATAAAAAAGTCAGGCGCATCAGCATTTTAGTATGCGCAGAGTGACAGGAATCATTGGCTTTGTTTGCATTGCAGATTTAACAAGGTTAGTTAAAGATGCTGGGTTGCGTTTATACAAAACGTAGTTAGTTTTTGACAGCTTTGTCTATTATGCAGTTCTGGCTTTGGGAGGCTTATGGTACAGTGCTTTGTGCCGACACAGAAAATGGGTGAATTCAATAACCACACTGAGTGCTCAAATGCAGTTATATACTTGTTGTGGCCCACCAGCGGCCAGTGGATCTGGCAGCAGATTTGGACAGTGAGGAGTCTGGGGAGGAACATGGGCCAGTCCTGGAGTCTGTTTAAGGCTCTGATGAGTGCTCTGCATCAGAGGCAGAGAGGGGGCCAGAGCCGTATGAAAGGTATCAGCTGCCTTTGGAGGCAGACATCAGTGAGGTAGACAAACAGCTGGAGCCTGTTCCCAGAGTTGCGTAGCTTCTTTTCCAAAAACACCACACTACTAACCGGAGCATATAAAACATTTGCTAGACCAATTCTAGAATCAGCTCACCTGTTTGGAACCCTCACCACATCTCTGACATCAATACAATTGAACGTGTCCAGAAATATTTTACAAGAAGAGTTCTCCATTCCTCTGAAAACAACAAAATACCTTATACCACCAGACTTGAAATCCTAGACTTAGAAAACTTGGAACTCTGTCGCCTCCAACAAGACCTAAGTTTAACTCACAGAATCATCTATTGTAATGTCCTTCCTGTTAAAGACTACTTCAGCTTTAATTGCAATAATACTAGAGCAACTAATAGATTTAAACTAAATGTTAACCACTTTAATCTACTGCAGCTTTGCCAAATTCCTCTGAGGGTTCTCAGGGCAGGCAGGAGTCCAAGTTGTGACTTCAGCAAACTAGATGAGACTTTGATTGACTCAAAGTTGGAATGCCAAAAGCAGGTCCTTTATATAGGCTGTGGGGTGTGGCTCTATGACTCAGCATTTATCCAGGCCTGCCCCTCCCTTCCTTCTGCTGGCGTCGCCTCTCAGATCTCTGGAAGCAAGGATCCTCCCACTTTGAATTGTCTTCTGCTGTTTGAGAAAGGGAGGGGTCAGAAGGAGTAGGCCCGAGTAATTCCAATCCGTGGCTGACTTCCTCTGATGGCTGAGCCAAAGGAACACACGCCATATGAGTGAGGTTTGTTTGTTCATTCTTGACATCCTGTCCGGGCATGGGGCCAGGGCCGGGGGCTGGAGGCATGACAGGCCGTTCATCTTCATTATCAGACTCAGAGTCTGATAGCAGGCCCGGGAGGAGATAGGAGGGGCCCGGCTGAGGAGAGGAGGGAGGACGAGGCACAACAGCTGTGTGCCTTTCTGCAGTACAAGGACTCTAAGCTTGGCCCTCTCTTAATACCTCCTTCCAGTTTAGCTGAAGATTTCATCACAAGAGGTGATGGTCAGACATTCTTAACACTAAGACTAATTGGACAATGGAAGTAATTTTCTGGTAGTACAGAACTTACAACAGTGTGTTTGGCGACTGTTGACTTACAACAGTTCAATTAGTGACCGTTGACTTCAGTAGTGGGATTCAAATTCCGTCCCTACAGGTTCGCTTGAGGGCGTGCAGGCATGCTCATGTGCACGCAATGCTTCTGTACATCCGGGTGAGTGGGTGGAGCCTCCCACTGCTGCCGCTACCAGTTCACCGGATCCGGGGTGAACCGGTAGCAACCCACCACTAGCTGGCTTACAACAGTTTGTTTAGTGAGTGTTCAAAGATACAACAGCACTGAAAAAAGTGACTAATGGCCATTTTTCACATGACTGTTGCAGCATCCCCATAGTCACCTGATCAAAATTAGGATTCTTGGCAACTGGCTCATATTTGTGATGGTTGCAATGTCCCAGGATCATGTGATCCCCTTTTTGAGATCTTCTGACAAGCAAAGTCAATGGGGAAGACAGATTCCCTTAGCAACTATGTTAGGAACTTAACGGCAGGGATTCACTTAACAACTGTAGCAAGAAAGATCCTAAAATGGTACAAAACTCACATAAAAAAATGTCTCATTTAGCAACATAAATTTCAGGCTCAGTTATGGCTGTAAGTCAAGGATTACCTGTTAGAAATGAGAGGTTGAGACTCTAGAAAAAGTGCAGAGAAGAACAACCAAGATGATTAGGGGACTGGAGGCTAAAACATATGAAGAACGGTTGCAGGAACTCGGTATGCCTAGTTTAATGAAAAGAAGGACTAGGAGAGACATGATAGCAGTCTTCCAATATCTCAGGGGTTGCCACAAAGAAGAGGGAGTCAAACTATTCTCCAAAGCACCTAAGGGCAGGACAAGAAGCAAAGGATGGAAACTAATCAAAGAGAAAAGCAACTTAAAACTAAGGAGAAATTTCCTGACAGTGAGAACAATCAATCAATAGAACAGAAGTTGCCTTCAGAAGTTGTGGGAGCTTCATCACTGGAAGCTTTCAAGAAGAGACTGGACTGGCATCTGTCAAAAATGGTGTAGGGTCTGCTTGGGGGGGGGGTTGGACTAGAGGACATACAAGGTCCCTTCCAACTCTGTTCATCTTTATCTGTATCAGGAACAACTCACCATTTGAAGAGAGTTAGACTCAAGGCTGCTGCACGGAGCAAAAATCTGAACTGCTCCATTGACGAGCAGCTGGAGGTCTCTTGAGTGTTGCCCTACAAAATCTGCCACCCAATTCTCGTTTAATAAATAAGCAGTGCAGAGCCATCACACGAATGGTCTTAACTGAATGAGCATTAAATTAAATTTCATCCCCCCCTCCTCCGCCCTCCTGGCCCTACCCGTGATTTTGATTTTCAGAGTCTGACCTTTCATTCGGAGTATAAGCACAACCTTGAGAAAAAGTTTTGTGTCCTTGCAATTACATTGTTTGCAAGGCTTCCTCTAATGTTGCAATTCTCTGCGCCTGGATATAAAAACCATCCAACCGTCCACCGTCGCCTTCATTCATCTGGCACAAAGCACTGAACAATAAACGCGGAAGACCGAAATCACTTTGTTTGGGATATTGTCTGAATTGAAAAGCAGCCCGAGTGCAAAACCAAAATATCCAGTATATCTGAAGAGTCATAAAGAAGACGGAGCAGCCGGTGGTGGAAGCTACTCCACAAGGCTCCAACTGAAATGGCATTTAAATTGCCACGCTCCAAACTAGCTAAAAAAGAAATGGTGAGAGTCATTGGCAGGGCAGGGAGGAAAACGAGGCCTGCAAAGTAAATTCCCAAAGCAAAATAGAGTCATTTCAACACATTAAGAGAGAGACAGAACATTCCTCTTCTAAATTTCCAAACAGATGGTCTGACACAGTTGGTGATGTTGGAAGGTGCACGTTTTATCTTGCTGATTTCAACATGAGCAGAGAATAACAACAATAAGAAGAAGACATTTGCTGGCAGGGAGAGACGGACGGCCAGGAGAGCCCAACAACGCAGGAGTGGGATAAGTAATGGAGGAGGAGGACAATTGATAAAAGAAGGAGGAGGAGTGGAGGGAGGGAAGGAGAGGAAGAGGAGGAGAGGAGGAGGAGAGGAGGGGGAGGAGCAGAAGGAGAAGGAGAGGAGGGGGAGGAGGAGAATAGGAGAAGGGGGAGGAGGAGAAGGAGGAGAGGAGGAGGAGCAGAAGGAGAAGGAGAGGAGGGAGGAGGAGAAGGAGAGGAGAAGGAGGAGGAGGAGAAGGAGGAGGAGAGAAGGAGAAGGAGAGGGAGGAGGAGGAGAATAGGAAGGAGAAGGAGAAGAGGAGGAGGAGAAGGAGAGAGGGGAGGAGAAGGAGAGGAGGGAGGAGGAGAATAGGAGAAGGAGGAGAAGGAGAAGAGGAGGAGGAGAAGGAGGAGGGAGGAGAGGAGAGGAGGGAGGAGGAGAATAGGAGAAGGAGGAGAAGGAGAGAGGAGGAGGAGAAGGAGGAGAGGGAGGAGAAGGAGAGGAGGAGGAGGAGGAGAATAGGAGAAGGAGGAGAAGGAGGGAGGAGGAGGAAGGAGGAGGGAGGAGAAGGAGGAGAGGAGGAGAATAGGAGAAGGAGGAGAAGGAGAGGGGAGGAGAAGGAGGAGGGGAGGAGAATAGGAGAAGGGGAGGAGGAGAAGGAGAAGGAGGAGGAGGCAGAAGGAGAAGGAGAGGAGGAGGAGGAGAAGGAGAGGAGAAGGAGGAGGAGGAGAAGGAGGAGAAGGACAGAAGGAGAAGGAGAGGAGGGAGGAGGAGAATAGGAAGGAGGAGGGAGGAGAAGAGGAGGAGAAGGAGGAGAGGGGAGGAGAAGGAGGAGGGAGGAGGAGAATAGGAGAAGGAGGAGAAGGAGAAGAGGAGGAGGAGAAGGAGGAGGGGAGGAGAAGGAGAGGAGGGAGGAGGAGAATAGGAGAAGGAGGAGAAGGAGAGGAGGAGGAGAAGGAGGAGAGGGGAGGAGAAGGAGGAGGAGGAGGAGGAGGAGGAGAGGAGGAGGAGGAGAAGAGGAGGAGAGGAGAAGGAGAGGAGGAGGAGGAGAATAGGAGAAGGAGGAGAGAGGAGAGGGGAGGAGAAGGAGGAGAGAGAGGAGGAGGGAGGAGGAGGGAGGAGGAGAATAGGAGAAGGAGAGGAGAAGGAGGAGAAGGAGAAGAGGAAGAGGGGAAGGAGAAGGAGGAGAGGAGGAAGAGGAGGAGAGGAGGAGGAGCAGAAGGAGAAGGAGGAGGAGAGGAGGGGGGAGGAGGAGGAGGAGAATAGCAGAAGGAGAGGAGAAGGAGGAGAAGGAGAAGAGGAGGAGGAGGAGGACAACAATTGACTCTATGTGGCTCTATGGAGGATGGAGTATTATTTCAATTTCAGGCAGTCCCAGATGACACATCATCTGGATCTATCTCAAGATCATTTGAGAATGGAATTAAAGGAATGAAATTGCTTCAGACCTTCTGACAGATCTGACTGAGACGAACTGAGGAAGGAAGGAGAAAACATTCTAGACAACTTGTTTGGTGTTAAATACCAGCGGTAGATCAGGATGTGATCTGCTTGTTTGTTTTAAATCTCTGGGTTGTTTAGACTGGGTCACCTAATGGAACCCTTTGTCCTGCAAGTTTTCTACTGTTGATTTTGAAACAGATTGGTCTAGTAGTTAAGGTGGCGATTTAGAAACCAGGAGACTGTAACTTCTAATCCCATTTTAGGCATGAAAGCCAACTGGGTGATTTTGGGCCAAACACCAGAAGACCTGTGAGTTCCGCTCCCATCTCAGGCATGAAAGTTGACTTGGGCCAATCACCAGGAAATAGTGAATTCTAGTCCTGCCATAGGTTGGAAAACTAGTTGGATAACTTTGGGCCATTCAACTTTCTCTCGACTAATCCACCTCATAGGGTTGTTGTTCTGGGGAAAATAGTGTTATAGAAAATTTACGTCTTAAAGTGAGGAGACAAGACCACGAAGGATTTGAGAAACAAGAATTAATTTATTATTTGTGCAAATAGGACACAGACCCCCACTCGGGTGGAAAACAAAGGTCTGAGCATCGAGCATGGCTTAAACATAATCTTTTATACTTTTTGGTTACGGACATTGCCATAAGAAAAAAGAAGAAGTTATCCTAATTGGTTGAAATAAACAAAAGCCCATATATGGTCTACTCTTATCATACACCTTCTGGATACACGTGTTACTCTTGATGCCCCTCCTCTTTGCCACATAGTTACTGGAACAGGTTACAAGAACAGTTTGTAGAAATATTTCTGCACTTTCCCGAAAGCTTGCAACATCATATACCTGCCCAATAGTATATTTCTGCTTTTATGTGACACGTCGACTTCTATCTCTAATATATCTTGTTATAATCCTAACAAATAAACATAAAGCACTTGTATTATAAAGTATTGGGGTCTTGCTTCAATAGGAGGAGGAAGGAGCATTAGCTTTGTTTCATCACCCTGAGTTACTTTTAAAGTAACAAGGGTGGAATACAAAAATCGAACGAATAAATAAATTTAGTTCATGTGAGAAGATCTGTCTCTGCTGGTAGGACTGGACACAACATGTGAGACTCCTTTATCATTTGGGCACTCTCATTCATAAAAAGTTTTTAAAACACCTTCTTCTTATTTTAACTTCAGCCTCTAGCATATGTTTAGTTCTGAGCAAAAACCTTAATATGTTTTGGTTTTTTTGAATCTGAAATAGCTATTCCATAAAGTAATTTTACTGTCGGATTTGCTATTTTGGTGCGTTTAAATTTTGTATGCTGCACAGAGACTTTGAGAATACACAGTCTAGAAATCAAATCATGCACAAACAAATTTAGAATAAAGAAAAATCTTAGCGGCCAACCAAGCACAAACTGTTAGCGTGCAAACTTTGGGCCAGACTTCATCATCAGGTGCATGTATATTATCTTGAGAGTAGACAGCATCTACTTGAGGCTGCTGGCTGAGGCCATTTGAAGGTGAGATATCACCAGTATGCTGATGATAACCAGGTTTAGACCTTCACTCCAGGGATGCCATAGATGTCTGGACATTTTGCCAAGAGGCTCTGGGGGATCTAGATGTGAAGACAAGAAACTTTGGCTCAACCCAATTAATACTGAGTGGGCTTTGGGTGCTTGGAACTCTACTGCCCTGCTGGTGCAGTGGTTAGAATGCAGTATTGCAGGCTAACTTTGCCCACAGCCTGGAGTTTGATCAGTGGTTTGGGTTTCACATTTTGTTACTACTGTGTCGTGTCCCTCTCCCCCTCCAACGACCGGGTCTGGGAAGTCTGTATCAAGCGTGGCCACGAAGCCTCTGCAGCTTTGCCAAATTCCTTTCAGATTTCTCAGGGCAGGCAGGAATCCAAGGTATGACTTCAGCAAACCAGATGAGACTTTGCTTGACTCAAGGAATGCCAAAAAGCAGATCCTTTATATAGGCCATGGGGTGTGGCTCCATGACTCAGCACTTATCCAGGTCTGCCCCTCCCTTCCTTCTGCTGACGTCACCTCTCAGATCTCCAGAAGCGAGGATCCTTCCACTGTAAATTCCCTTCCTCCGGATCTGCTGCCGGCAATTCTAACATGTGGCTGGCTTCGTGCTCACATGCTGTAGGAGTGAGGTTTGTTTGTTCATTCCTGACATTCTGTCCAGGAATGGTGCCAGGGCTGGGGGCTGGAGGCATGCCAGGCCGTTCCTCTTCATTATCAGACTCTGAATCTGATAGCAGGCCCGGCAGGAGGAGGGAGGGGCCTGGCTGAGGAGAGGAGGGTGGGCGAGGCACAACATACTGGTGTACTGCGCACACATGCTGTGCCTTCCGCACATGCTCACGGCCTTCTGCACATGTGCTTGGCTTGCACACGCACCTTTTGTGCATGTGCCTGGCCTCAAAAATGTGCCTAAATAGGATGGCATAGAGCTGGGGCAGGTGGGCAAGCCCACCTGCGATTTCCACTACCAGTTCACCTCAGCCGGCTGCCTACCACCTCTGAGTTTGATCCTGACGAGGCTCAAGGTTGACTTGGCCTTCCATTCTTCCCAGGCTGGTCAAATGAAGACCCAGATAGTTGGAGGCAATGTGCAAACAATGCTTCTACATTGTAAACTGCCCAGAGAATGCTGCAAAATGCTTTTGGAATTAGAATCAATTAATCGATCAATTGATCAATCAATCAGAATAGAATGGGAAGGGATCATGGAGGTATTCTACTCTAACCCCCTGCTCAAGCAGGAGACCCTATACAATTTCGGACAAGTGGCTGTCCAGTCTCTTCTTAAAAACCTCCAGGGATGAATCACCGACAACTTCTGAAGGCAAGCTGTTGCATTGGTTAATTGTCCTCACTGTTAGGAAGTTTCGCCTTAATTCCAGGTTGCTTCTCTCCTTGATTAGTTTCCATCCATTGTTTCTTCTCCTGCCTTCTGGTGCTTTGGAAAATAAGCTGATCCCCCTCTTCTTTGTGGCAGCCCCTCAAATAGTAGCCTCACACCGACCAGTGTGCTCTCACAGAGAGGGCCTCCTCCAGATACCGTCAGCCAAACAATGTCGGCTGGCGACCTCCAGGGGGAGGGCCTTCTCTGTGGGGGCTCCTGCCCCATGGAACGAGCTGCCTCCGGGGCTTCATCAACTCCCCGACCTCCAGACCTTCCGCCGCGAGCTGAAGACACTGTTGTTTCGACGTGCAAGACTAGCTTGAACATAGTTTTAAATCGGGGTTTTGAATTAGGGGTTTTAAACGGGGTTTTAATTGTATTTAAAATTTTTAGGCCATTAATCGAATCAGTTTTTTATATTGTTTTTAATCTGTATTTATGTATTTTGTTTTTACTGGCTGTGAACCGCCCTGAGTCCTTCGGGAGAAGGGCGGTATACAAATATAATATAATAAATAAATACTGGAACACTGCTGTAATGTCCCCCCCCAGTCCTTCTTTTCTCTAGACCAGGGGTCCCCAACCTTTTGGACCTCAGGGACCCCTAAATTCATAATTTTAAATCTCACGGACCACTAATATGATCTGCCTAATGACAAGGTGGTCATGTGATTGGGTGGGCATGGCCAACTTGATGTCACTCACATCAAGGGGCACCTCGCCAGCCTCTATTCACCCCCCTTCCCAACCACTCCTCGCCTGCCCACCTGGGCTCCTTAGGGCCCCGACAGGAAGCAGTTGTTGGAGCTAAGCAGCCACCATGAGAAAGAGTTGGCAAAACAGCTCAGTTCAAATTGGATCTGACCGAGAAGGAGGCTCAGCAGAAGCACCTCACTGAAGACTAGGAGCATAGGCTTTCCAAGTGAAGGGAAGACCTGGGGGAGTGCAAGGCCAGGTACCGGCGCCTGGAGGCTCAGCGAGCTGAGATGATCAGTCAGTTCCAGGTCATGATGCAGTCCCACTGGAACGAGGCCCTCCGGCTCTTTGCCACCAGTGCTGCTTCCTTCCAGCCTTCACATAAAGCCCCACACCAGGAGACTGAAGCAGAGCCCAAGTCAGAATTTCTGCCCCCCCTCCGACCCACACAAAAAGACCCCGAAGTGGGAGACTCTTTGCAGCAAAAGAAATGCTCATTGTACATAACCGGCCATAGTTTGAGGACTCCTGATTTAGTTCAATATAAAAAATGCAAACGATTTTTCTGCGGACCACCAAAATTTTCTCACGGACCACCAGTGGTCCACGGACCACCAGTTGGTGACCACTGCTCTAGACTAGCCATACCCAATTCCTGCAACCGTTCTTCACATGTTTTAGTCTCCAGTTCTTTAATCATCCCAGTTGATCTGTGTTGCACTTTTTCCAACGTCTCAACATCATGTTTGTTTTAATGTGTTAATAATGGCTATTCCTTTTTATACTGAATCCACGTTCATTCAGTATCCATTCATTCCTGGCTATTTGTTTTGACTTTGTGTTAATGGCGGGCCCTCGTAAGCACTCCATTACGGTCATTGTAGATATTATTCAGTTGTGACTTCTATGTATCAAAGTGGGTAGAAGCTCTTCATATGCAGCCATTTTCAGTTCATTCAAAAAACAAACATTGACGCCTTACCACAAATCCCATCTTATTCACTTAAGTTTCAACAGCATTTGCAAAAAAGGTTAAATACTTAGGGGTTTATATTAGCTCATCGAACAGGAAACTGTATAAGAATAATTATGAGTTGTTATGGCAAAAAGTTCAGAAAGACATGAATGCTTGGAAAAAACTGCAATTATCGTTATTGTGGAGGATAGCGGTTATCAAAATGAATGTGTTATCTAGATTTCTGTTTCTGTTCCAGATGATACCAATAATCAAGAAAGATAAAAATTTGGAGGAATAGCAGATTGGGATTAATAAATTTATATGGCAAGATAAAAAGGCGAGGGTTAAAATGAAAATAATTCAGGACTCACAGGAAAGAGGAGGCCTAAAAATGCCTAATTTTAAATTATATTATGAAGCAGTAGCCCTTTCAGTAATAAGTGATTGGTTTAATTTAACAGAGGAAAGAATTTTGAATATAGAAGGTTATGACTTATTATATGGATGGCATGCGTATTTATTTTACGGAAAAAAAAGTGGATAGGGCTTTTAAGAGTCATGTGTTGAGAAGTGCTCTTTTGCGGGTCTGGAAAAAATATTCCTATAAACTAGATTATAAGATCCCTATATGGGTGAGCCCCAGACATGCAATAGAGAATATAAATATAGAACATAAACAGGAAATGATTACTTATAAAGAACTTTTGTATGCTGAAGGAGGTAGCTTGCAATTAAAATCATTACAGGTATTAAATGAAGAAAGGAGGAATTATACTTGGTTTCAATATAGGCAACTAAGTGCTAGATGGAAAGAAGATCAAAAAATTGGTATAATGCAAAGGGAGGAAAATTTAATAAAGCAAATTAGAAATCAGACCCAGGAGCATATAAAGAGATTGTATAATGTGTTGCTTGAAATAGATTCGGAAAAGGATTTGGTAAAGGATTGTATGATAAAATGGGCACAGAATATTCAGGAACCAATAATGTTGGAAACATGGGAGAAAATTTGGGTTAGAAATATTAAGTTTACACAAGCACAAAATTTAAGGGAAAATTTTTATAAGATGTTTTACAGATGGCACTTAGATCCTAAAAAATTATCATGTATGTATCCTGATATCCAAGCGAAATGTTGGAGATGTGAGTGTGATGATGCTACATATTTTCATATTTGGTGGACTTGTAAGAAAATCAAGGCCTTTTGGATAAGAATATGGTGGATTATTCAAAATGTCCTGAAGAAGAAGATAAAGTTCCTGCCGCAATTTTTCTTTTGGGAATTATAACGGATTGTACAGTGACTGAGACTAAATTGATTTTGAACTTAATAACAGCAGCAAGACTATTGATTGGACAATATTGGAAGAAAAAAGAGTTACCTACAATAGAAGAATGGATATTGAAAGTTACTAGCTTGGCTGAGATGGCTAAAATCTCAGCTTTTTTGAAAGACAATACGCAGGAAAGATATTTAATTGAATGGAAAAAATGGATTGATTATTTACAAAACAGATATCAGATTAAGAAATATCAGATTGCCTTTGAATAATTAGGAAGTATTATTTTATATAATGGGGGGGTGGGTTAGGAAATGAAAAGATTTGGATGAGGTTAATTGGATTAGAAGGGAAAATTTTACTCTATGTTTGATTTATGTATAACAATACCTTGTGATTGACCCGGGAAGCCGGGGTGGGTGGGGGTGGAGTGGGGTGAAGGGAGGGGGGAAGGGGGTTTTGGGGGGAGGGGGGAAAAAGGGGGAAAAATGTTTTTGCTTGTTAAAACTTTTTCAATAAAAAACAACAACCAGCATTTGCATGTTTTACAATTCTCCACTGATTCGCTCCCCCCACACCGATCTTTAGTAAGCCTTCTACCGGGATACACATCTTCCTTTCCTTGCTCTAGTTTTTCACCATTAACATCAGAATTGTATATTCGGTCATTTCATTTCTCCTGTTAAATATAACCAGCCTGGTTTTGCATACATCTCATAACCCTGTTGTTGTTAGTTGCAAAGTCGTGTCCGACCTATCACGACCCCATGGACAACATTCCTCCAGGCCTTCCTGTCCTCTACCATCCTCTGGAGTCCATTTAAACTCATGTCTACTGCTTCAGTGACTCCATCGAGCCACCTCGTTCTCTGTCGTCCCCTTCTTCTTTTGCCCTCAATCTTTCCCAGCATTAGGCTCTTCTCCAGTGAGTCCTTCCTTCTCATTAGGTGGCCAAAGTATTTCAGTTTCATCTTCAGGATCTGGCCTTCTAAAGAGCAGTCAGGATTGATCTGCTCTAGAACTGACTTGTTTGTTCGCCTTGCAGTCCAAGGGACTCGCAGGAGTCTTCTCCAGCACCAGAGTTCAAAGGCCTCAATTCTTTGGCGCTTAGCCTTTCTTATGGTCCAACCTTCACAGCCATACATTGCAACTGGGAACTCATAACCCTATTCCTTGTTTAATTACCTCACAGCCTCTGCAAATCTCTCATGTCCCCAGCCAGCAACAGTGAATTTACCTGCATAAAAAATGACCTACGCATTTATTCTCCAGCCAATATACTTCTACTATCACATTACGTAAATTTCTTTTGGAATTTTGATTAATTCTATTTTAGCAGTCTTATTTCTAGCCATGCACTCTCTCTTACTTCTCTTTGAACACACAGTTAGCCTCCTCCCACTGGCTTTAATCAATTCTTCATAAGTGACAGGGACTTTAGCATCAGAAAATGCTGTACTGTCAGAAGAGAGCTGGAAGCAGTGGTGAAATTCAATTTTTTTTTACTACCGGTTCTGTGGGTGTGGCTTGGTGGGCTTGGTGGGTGTGGCTTGGTGGGATACTGCAAAATCCCCATTCCTACCCCACTCTAGGACAAGCCAGAGGTGGTATTTGCTGGTTCTTTGAAATACTCACTATTTCCACTACTGGTTCTCCAAACTACTCAAAATTTCCACTACTGGTTCTCCAGAACCTGTGAGAACTTGCTGGATTTCATCCCTGGCTGGAAGGGACCTTGGAGGTCTTCTAGTCCAACCCCCTGCTCATTCCAGAGAAGTGGCTCTCCTTAAAAGCCTCCAGTTATATAATACTCACAACTCAAGAAGGCAAGCTATTCCACTGGTTAATTGTTTTCACTGTTAGGAAATTTCTTCTTATTTCCAGGTTGGGATAAGCAACATGAGTTTGCAATAAAGTCAGAAATGGGGATGTCAACAGTAAGAAGAAGAGAAAAGAACAACGTGAGATGATAAATATTGTATCATGATTTTATCACACATGCTACAGTTTGCAAAGTTAGGGTTGGCACAAACATTATCATCCTTTCACGATGCATGACTCTTGAACTAAACTCTTGGATTTTCATTTTAAGAAATGGGACTTTGGGATTTGAAGCTTATCCAATCACTTCTCTCCTTCATTGATTTCCATCCATTGTTTCTTGTCTTGTCTTTTAGTGCTTTGGAAAATAGGTCGACTCCCTCTTCTTTGTGGCAACCCCTCAAATACTGGATAGCTGCTGTCCTGTCACCCCTAGTCCTTCTTTTCACTAGACCAGACATGCCAAATTCCTGCAACCATTCTTCATTATGTTTCAGTCTCCAGCCCCCTAATCAGGGATGAAATCCAGCAGGTTCTGACAGGTTCTGGAGCACAGGTAGCGGAAATTTTGAGTAGTTCGGAGAACCAGCAAATGTCACCTCTGGCTGGCCCCAGAGTGGAGTGGGAATGGAGATTTTTTTTTTTATTTCTTTTTGTCACAACAGTATACACAAACAATTGTCATAGATAAAACAATATATCTTGAAGAATATATATATATATATATATATATATATATATACATATATATATATATATATATATATATATATATATATATATATATATATGTTTTCTGAGGTTTTCACGGGTGTTTGTATGTAGGTCTTTGGTTGTTCGGGTTTTCTCCGTAAGATTGGAAGTGTCTTGGCGACGTTTAAGTCTCATTCGTCATCTTCAGGCTTCAGCTTCGTGCTTCTGGGAGCAATGTGATCGCAGCTGTTTCTTCCTTTTAACTGCTAGTGGGGTTTGAACTGATTGGGTGGGAGCTTGGCTGTGCTCTGATTGGATGGGGTTTTCTGTGCTCTGATTGGCTGGGGTGTGTCCTGTGTTGGTGTATGTATGTATGTATGTATGTATGTATGTATGTATATATATAAAAAAATATGCATCAACTATATTAATTTGATATAATGAAGGGAACAATAGGACAGGAACGGTAGGCACTTTTGTGCTCTTATGCACGCCCCTTATAGTCCTCTTAGGAATGGGGTGAGATCAATAGTAGACAGTTTTTGGTTGAAGATTTTGGGATTTTGAGTAGAGACTATGGAGTCAGGTAATGAGTTCCAAGCATTAACAACTCTGTTACAGAAGTCATATTTTCTGCAATCAAGTTTGAAGTGGTTGACATTTAGCTTGAATCTATTTTTTGCTCTTGTAATATTGCAATTGAAGCTGAAGTAGTCTTTTATAGGAAGGATATTGCAATATATGATTTTGTGTGTTAAACACAGGTCATGTCGAAGTCGACGGAGTTGTAAGTTTTCTAATCCCAGGATTTCAAGCCTGGTGGTATAAGGTATTTTGTTGTTTTCGGAGGAGTGAAGAACTCTTCTAGTAAAATATTTCTGGATTCATTCTATTGTATTTATGTCAGAGATGTGGTATGGGTTCCAGACGGATGAGCTGTATTCAAGAATAGGTCTGGCAAATGTTTTGTATGCTCTAGTTAGTAGTGTAGAGTTTTTAGAAAAGAAGCTGCATAAAATTAGGTTTACAACTCTTAGGGCCTTTTTTGCGATGTAGTTGCAGTGGGCTTTGGCATTAAGGTCATTTGATATGAGAACTCCAAGATCTTTGACAGGATGGGGGTTGTCAGTTAGGTAATGTCCATCAAGTTTGTACTTGATGTTAGGGTTCTTTTTTCCAATATGTAAGACTGAGCATTTGCTGGTTGAGATTTGGAGTTGCCAAGTTTTAGACCAATCGGAAATTAAGTCGAGGTCTTCTTGAAGGGTACAAGTATTATTGGTGGTATTAAATAGTTTGACATCCTCAGCAAAGAGAACACAATAACTTGAGATGAGGTCACAGAGATCATTTATGTATAGTATGAAGAGTGTTGGTCCAAGAACACTACCTTGGGGAACACCACTTTTGACAGGAGCAGGATTTGATATAGCGTTGCCAATTTTTTTTTTTTTTTTGCAGTATCCTTACCCAGCCATGCCCACCAAGCCACACCACACCCACCAAGCCATGCCCACAGAACTGGTAGTAAAAAAAAAATGGATTTCACTACTGATTTGGACAGACTTAGCCATAATTTCAACCAGGAAACTGGGAGCACCCTAGACCCAGCCAAGTCCAAATACGCTAAAGAATTACTGGAAGCCTTGGCTAAATCAGCCGTCAACAGGCACATAGAGATAAACAACATCTACATACCAGTTCAAAGAAGCAATGAAAATATATAGAGAGAGGAAACAAAAAGATCAAAAAGACCTCCTCAGTAGCAATCAATACCCAGATGATACGGGGTTAAAAGATATCGGAAATACAATTTCGGTGTTACTGATTCTTCAGTATCTCACAACCTGCCAATCACAGGAAACAGCAAACTCCAGATGGAGAATTAAGGTTTAGTTTGTGTCCTTACTTTGCCTATCACTTTCTCTGTCTGTGAAATTGCTAACCTTGCTGTAACTTCCTGCTATATTTTTGACTCTTCAGAGAAGATATAGTTCACCGTATACTAGACTTTATCATTTCCCACCCTGTATTTTTTTTTTTTAAATTAAATCTCTTTTCTGAAATAGTTATGAAACCTGCTTCAGTAATTACTTCCACTCTCGGGAACATTCATAAATATGCGCCAAGATTAGATGGATTGCTTAAAGCAGCATGAGGAGTATGTGATGGAAATGAAACATGCATAAGACTAAGATGTGGTGCTCACATTAATATTTACTTACAGAGATCACGGATACACATGTAAGAAATGCAGCGTATGACAAACGTTAAAAGACAGCTACAAAAGGAAACCAGCATCAATGAAAGAGGATTCGGCATGCCATAATCTGGAGGGAGAGGAGCACATTCAGATACTTAGCATACCAAACTTTTGAGAACAGGAAAAGCCAGTTCCTGGGATTAGAAAAATAGGTTCTGGAAGAATGAGGATGCTTGTTCTGTCCCCCGTCACCTCCGTTCGAACGATGACTAAATTAGCCGGCACTATCAGCCCTGGCAGCAAAAGAGCGAGCGTCTGCCAAGTGGCTCTGTTATCTCCCTCGACGCCAATAAGTCAAACAGTACTTCAGCCGGGCCTGCTGCCAGAAAGTGATTTGGAAAGTGAGGGGGAAGGGCCGTCAGGACTTCCCTGGCTCAGCTCCAGGAGCCAGAGGGAGGCCAGGTGGAAGAGATAACGAGGCCTCCGTCCCTGATACTTTCCCCCCCCCAGGCCATGCCTCTAGACCCAGCTGATGGCAATCAGGCCTGGCTGGACCCTAGGTTCCGTAGGCAGGAGAGGCGGGAACAACAGAAGCAGGGGTGGGGCAGGCCTAGGAAGTACTGAGTCATGGAGCCACACCCCACAGTATATAAAGGCAGCAAGAGCTGCTGTGCCTCTTAGTAGCAGGCAAATTAACTGCTTAACTACGAGCTGAAGTACTGTTTGTTCCTGGGTGACTCATCGGCATCGAGGGAGATAACAGAGATACTTGGCAGACGCTCGCTATTTTGCTTCCAGAGCTGACAGTGCCGGCTAATTAAGCCATCGCTGGGACGGAGGCGAGGGGGGACAGAACATCTTTCTTGTTCTCTATAATCTTGCCCGACTCAGCATTTTAAATCCCTACATCTACCATATAGTCTAGGGACTATTAGGAAAGGACTGGCTTCACCCCTTTCCTCTCACACATCGTATCTGGACTGAGTTGGCTCTGAGTTGGCCCTCAATTTAATTGAATTTGACACCCCTGGTCTAGGGTCTCCTGCTTGAGTAGGGGGCTGGATTAGAAGACCTCTAAAGTCCCTTCAAACTCTGTTATTCTGGTGGTTTTTTTGTTTTTTTTTTTGGTCATTTTGTTCTGTTCTATTACAGTAGTGGCCAAAATTGTGGAAACCTTTTGGGAAAAGTGTATTTTCCTAAAACTAACTAATAACACCACCTTTTTTGGGAGTAGTATCATAAAATTATATATCAATGGAAAGATAATTAAATCAAGAATATAATGCAGGGGTGAAATCCAGCAGGTTCTGAGAGGTTCTGGAGAACCAGTAGCGGAAATTTTGAGTAGTTCAGACAACCGGTAAATACCATGTCTGCCTGGCCCCAGAGTGGGGGAGAATGGAGATTTTGCAGTATCCTTCCCCTGCCACGTCCACCAAGCCACACCACGCCCACCAAGTCATGCCCACAGAACCGGTAGTAAAAAGAATTGAATTTCACCACTGAAGTAATACTATAACTTTTATGAAGGATTTGCTATTAGAATAGCAGTTACAGTTTAAAGAAGAAAAGTGAAACAAGCAGAAAAAAACGAGATATACAAAAATTATCACCATAGAAAAAATGAGATACACAAAAATTATTACCCCGGGCCTCTGTGGCTCAGACTGGTAAGACAGTCTGTTATTAACAGCAGCTGCTTGCAATTACTGCTTGCAGGTTCAAGCCCCACTAGGCCCAAGGTTGACTCAGTCTTCCATCCTTTATAAGGTAGGTAAAATGATTGTTGGGGGCAATAAGTTGACTTTGTATATAACATACAAATGGATGAAGACTATTGCTTAACATAGTGTAAGCCACCCTGAGTCTTCGGAGAAGGGCTGGATATAAATGCAAATAAAAATAAAAAAAAATGTCAGTTGGGTCACCTTTAGCATGAATTACAGCCTTACAACGTCTTCCCACGGAGTGAACCAAGTCTTTTAGTTCTGCAGCTGTTATAAAGTGAAACCAAGATTGAAGGATTGCTTCTGTTAACTGGGTTTTATTGCTGGGTCGTTTCTGACGAACAAGTTTCTTTAGTTGGCTCCATAGATTTTCAGTTGGGTTAAGGTCTGGGCTATTCCCAGGCCATTCCAGCAGTGGAATAGGATTATCTTGAAACTCCCCCCACACCCCAAAAAAGTGGTGTTACTAGTCATCAAACCTCAAAAATACACTTTTTGCAAAAGGCCACAATTTTGGCCACTACTGCATTTCTAAAATCATTCTTTTAAACCCCTGATTAAGGAGATTTCTCAGGAAATGAACAATGACTGCTTGCTATTTCCCCAATTAAGCCCCAATCTGCAGAGAATACTCACCCAACCATGACAGAAATTTGAGTCATGAAGTTTGACTCATAATTCTAGATCATTGGTGATATTCTCTAAAGTGAGAGCTAAAATGCCATGTGGGCATATCACTAGTAAGAGGTTGACAAACTGATATTAACATGACTTTTAAAAAAAACAAATCCGTTGACGCTGCCATTTTTGCCAGAAGCATCTTGAAATATTCTCCAAGGAGTGATTTTCCCCCACCGCCACCCAGGTCGGAAGAATTAATGTCAAGTAACAACTTCAAATTAGAAATAATAATCCCAAATTTTGATATATGTTATGAGGGTTTCCCCACCACCACCAAAGAATGCTCACCTAAATGGTATGAAATGCCCCAATGGATGGAAGCAGAAACTGGTTATTTGATACAAAATACTGCTTTAGTAATACCGCATAACGGGGTGAGCTCCTGTTACTTGTCCCAGCTTCTGCCAACCTAGCAGTTCAAAAGCACATAAAAAATGCAAGTAGAAAAATAGGGAAGGTGGGAAGGTAACAGTGTTCCATGCACCTTTGGTGTTTAGTCATGCCGGCCACATGACCACAGAGACGTCTTCGGACAGCGCTGGCTCTTCGGCTTTGAAACGGAGATAAGCACTGCCCCCTAGAGGCGGGAACGACTAGCACATACAGTATGTGCGAGGGGAACCTTCATCTTCACTGCTTTAGAGGGTTTTGAAATTTGTGCATGCAATAAATTTCATCAGAAGGAATTTTTGTTCCTGAAGGGGGTCCTAGCCTGGCGCTGAAGCCAATAAAGACCACCAGACAGGAGGGATGGTGTTTTCAGTCTCTTTTATTGGGATACTCCAACAAAAGGGTCTCAGAAGCTAAAGGAGTCAAAAACACACATTTTATACAGTTACGATTAAGGAGGTCAGCATTCTAAGAATTACCCTTTGGTTCCTGGACACATATTTCTTTAACAGATACAGAACAGATTAACAGATTAACAGAGTTAGGGCCTCTGGTGGCTCAACAGATTAATGCAGTCTGTTATTAACAGCAGCTTGCTTGCAATTACTGCAGGTTCAAGTCCCACCAGGCCCAAGGTTGACTCAGCCTTCCATCTTTTATAAGGTAGGTAAATTGAATATCCGGATTGTTGGGGGGCAATAAGTTGACTTTGTATATAATATACAAATGGATGAAGACTATTGCTTGACATAGGGTAAGCCGCCCCGAGTCTTCGGAGAAGGGCGGGATATAAATGCAAATTAAAAAAAAGAGTTGGAAGGGATCTTGTAGGTCATCTAGTCCAACCCCCCCCCACCCAAGCAGGAGACCCTACACCATTTCCGACAGATGGCAGTCCAGACTCTTCTTGAAAGCATCCAGTGATGAAGCTACTCCTTGCATTTTTCAGGACAGCCCTGTGAGCTGGATCCGCCCACATCCGCCCACAGGCCTTGTGTTTGACACTCCTGGATTAGAAGATCTCCAAAATCCCTTCCAGCCCTATGAGTCTATGTTCTGAGTGTTCCCCTTAGCAGCTAGCATGATGGTCTGAAAGCCAAGCTATTCATCTTATTTTTTTTATTATTTATTTATTAAACTTATATACCGCACCATCTCCCATAGGACTCAGGGCGGTTCATAGGCATATTAAAACAATATAAAACAATATAATAAATAAACATTTAAGACCCAGATTAAAACTAAATATTATCAAAGCCTGATCACTAAAACAATAAGAACCAATAAAACCCCCATTAAAATTTGGTTAAAACATTTTGTTCTTAGGCTAGTCCCGCACGCTGAAATAATAGAGTCTTCAGTTCACGTCTGAAGGTCCGGAGGTCAGGGAGTTGTCGTAATCCAGGAGGAAGCTCATTCCATAGGGCTGGTGCTGCCACAAAGAAGGCCCTCCTCCTGGGGGTCGCCAACCTGCATTGTTTGGTCGACAGCGCCCTGAGGAGGGCCACTCTGTGGGAGCGCACAGGTCGTTGGGAGGCAATCGGTGGCAGAAGGTGGTCTCGAAGGTATCCCAGTCCTAAGCCATGGAGCGCTTTAAAGATGGTAACCAAAACCTTGAATTGCACCCGGAAGACTACCGGTAGCCAGTGCAGGCCGCGCAGGATAGGTGTTATATGGGAGCAACGCGGTGCTCCCTCTATCACCCGCGCGGCCGCATTCTAGACTAACTGGAGCCTCCGGGTGCTCTTCAAGGGGAGCCCCATGTAGAGAGCATTGCAATAGTCCAGGCGGAGTGCCATTCACTTTGCCAAGATCTGTGGATTATGGAAACATTAACATCATGCCTGCCTCTCAAAGATAATCAGAGTTGCTTCGAAAGAGAGGTTTGCCATCTTAATCAGAAACAAGCGTTTGAGCTTAGCTCATCGTTGCTACGATGACGACCCAAAATAGAAGACTGTAAATGCAGCTCATTTTCACTGCTCTCTTTGCTTGTGCATTTGGCATCTTCTTTGGTGTTGGAAGCACAGCACCGAGTCCAATTTCCTGCTTAGAGCTGGGATTGAAATTCAAGCATCCACACCATATGTCTATCTATCTTCTTCTCCAGCATAACCTTCAAAAGGGGGGAATGTCTCTTTCCCTAAGGAGCTAATTTTGTTTTCAATCTGCAGGTTTTTTCCTATCATCAGCCAAATTTAATCGGAAAGTAGAGAAATATCCATATCTTCCTTTTGTGGATAAGCCATGCGCTTAATGGCCTTCAAGAAGCAAACAAGCAAGGAGTTTCTGTGAAGAGTTAATACGGAATACAGAATAACAGAGTTGGAAGGGACTGCTGTGATCTAGGCCCAAGTAATTATTACCAGACACAATCAATCCTAAACAGACATATTTTATTAGAACAGCTGAGAATTACTTCATTCTCAGCTTAGTCCAAATTAAGTCCAAAACAAATCCTTCAGAAAAAGTCCTTCGGCTTTATCACAAACCTTTGTCTTCTTTGGCACCCTGCCAAAAGCTTTTCTTGGCAAAGCCCCATGAAGCTCAGAAACAAGAAACACCGACTAGAAACAATTGGAGCAACGTTGCTTTCCTACAAAGAGCCCAAGAGCCATTGCTGCTCTTTTAAGCCTTAAGGGAGGGGCCAATCATCTCACAATGGGTCAGTCCTGGACTCTGGGGAAGGCCTGGACAAGGGCTCTGCGTCAGAGGCAGAGATGGGGTCAGGGCCATCTGGGAGCGATGCATAGATTCTAGAGCCTCCAGAGGCAGACAACAGAGAGGCAGAGAAACAGGAGGAGCCTGTTCCTAGTGCACACATGAGAAGAGCTGCCAGAAGGCAAGAGCAGCTAAAGCAAAAAGGACGACTCAGGAGTAAGGCCTGGTTCAAGGCCAGGAAGCAAAGAAGATAAAATCAGTGCAAAACCAAAACATTCAGCATATGACTATAATTGAGACTGGAATGATGGTTGTAAGTTGTGGCGGTCATTAAGCAGGTCACCATGTGACCATTACCGATTTCATGACCTTTTTTTGCAATAGTTGCTAAATGAAAATCATGGTTGTTAAGTGAACCTATTTTCTTAAATGGGTAGGGTTGTTTTTGCTGGAGAACAGCAGTAAATACCAGCCAAATACCACCAAAATCACAGTCATGTGCCAGGAAAGTTGCAAATGGATGTTAAGGAGGGCCAGTTGCCAAGCGCCCAAAATACAATCATGTGACCATGGGGGCAACAGCCATTGCAACTCCAGAACTGGGGAATAAGTAGCTCTAAGGTGGTCCATCATAACTTTGAACAATCACTAAGTAACTGGTCATTAAGTGAGGACTAACTGTAAAAAAAGGAAATCCCCCTTAAGGGAAACTCAGGTGCTGGGAAGTTCATGGATGCACCCCTGCACCTTTCTTGAAATAATACAGAAGTGTTTTGCCATTTCAGCTAGTTTGTTTAGTGACCGTTCAACGTTACAACGGCCCTGAAAAATGTGACTTACAGTATGACCATTTTTCACAGCATTTTCATGTGACCCCAATGGGGAAGCCATATTCACTTAGCAACCGGATGATTAATTTACCAATTGCGGTGTTTCACTTCACAACCATGGCAAGAAAAGTCATAAAGACATTTAACAAATGTCTCATTTAACAACAGAAATTTGGGGCCCAATTGCAGTAGTAAGTTGAAGACTACCTGTATTATTATTACTATTACTATTACTATTACTATTACCTTAATTCCCAGTGTCAAGTGCCAGGGAAATCAGGAGATCCAGGCACTTCAAATGAGCATGAAGATTTATTGCAAGCTTAAGCTCTCTACAAGAATCTGAACTACGAACGGTTCCAAGGAAATTGGCGGTAGCAATAGCAATAGCACTTAGACTTCACAATACCGCTTCACAGTGCTTTACAGCCCTCTCTACAGAGTCAGCCACAATCTGGCTCCTCATTTTTACCCACCTCGGAAGGATGGAAGACTGAGTCAACCTTGAGCCTGGTGAGATTCGAACTGCCAAATTGCAGGCAGCTGGCAGTCTACAGAAATAGCCTGTAGTACTGCACTTTAACCACTGTGCCACCTCGCAGGAATTCACAGTGGGCTGGATTTAGATATCTTGTGGGCATGAAAGGATGCATGACTGATGACACATTGGACCCCTTCCTGAGTCTCATCCTGGTCATCCCCTACACCCAATGTCCTATCCAAGGACTTCACACCAGAGATGGGTTTCAGCAGGTTCTGACCAGTTCTGGAGAACCGGTAGTGGAAATTTTGAGTAGTTCGGAGAACCTGTAGTAAAAATTCTAATTGGCCCCGCCCCCATCTATTTTCTGCCTCCCAAATCCCAGCTGATCGGGAGGAAATGGGGATTTTGCAGTAACTTTCCCCTGGATTGGGGAGGGAATGGAGATTTTACAGTATCCTTCCCCTGCCACGCCCACCAAGCCATGACACACCCATCAAGCCACGCTCACAGAACCGGTAGTAAAAAAAATTTGAAACCCACCACTGCTTCACAAGTTCTGGCTCTGCTAAGAAATGCAGGCCACGGTGACCAGAGTCTGCCCCTTGTTCAGACCCCGCTTCCCACGTCTAGTGCAATGAAACCTTTCTCTCTCTCTCCCCTTTCCTTCTGCGCCGTATTTTTCAGAGGGGTGGCAATTTATACCGTGATTCTCCCCGAGTTAAGCAGCCAGAGATTAAGCAGAAAACATCTGATTTCAGATCACACCACCGTCTAAAAATAAACCCAGCCAAAATTGCTGCAAAGAAAAAAAAAGAAGACGAAGAAGAAGAAGGCTTGACAGGCAAAAAGTCGATTGGCTGGCTGTCTGGATGCTGAAACAGATTCGCCAATTGGCAGATTGCTGAGCTGCATCTCGGGCCCTCTGTGCAGACAGCGCACGGGCAGCTGTGTCTAAAACGATCTGGCTGCCACATGTTGACACAAGATAAACCACCCCCCCCTTCCGAGCCAAAGCGATGCGAAGATTTTCATTAAAAAAAAAAAATCAGGTGTTTAAAAAAGATTGCAGGAAAAACTCAGGGAGATCAATGGCTCCAAAAGAGTATTCCGAAAGCCAAGAAAACGGATGGAGAGAGGGGGGGAAAAAGGACAAAAATCGTACAATAGCTTTCATTGCACAAGGAGACAATTAAGGGCAATAAAATATTATCACTAAAGCCAAACAGGAGACAAGCCTGATAAAATATAGAGGAACATTATTCAAAAGCATTTTGACACTAGCATCTTTATTCATGGCCATCCTAGCTCAGCACACATAACCAAGCTGTAAAAAGATAATTAAACCCAATGCATCATTTAAAAAAAAAAAGCATTAACAAAATAATAAAATAACAGAGTTGGAATTTCTGGTTTTTCATTGAAGACGTTTTGCTTCTCATTCAAGAAGCTTCTTCAGCTCTGACTGGATGGGGGGGGGGGCGGGAAGGGAAGGATCCCATCATCCAGTCAGAGCTGAAGAAGCTTCTTGGATGAGAAGCAAAACGTCTTCAAAGAAAAAACAGAAAGTCCAGTTGCCTCTTGAAAACAGCACCTTTGGGGCAACTATGACCTGGATGCCTGAGAATCTCCATAGACAAATAGAGTTGGAAGGGACCTTGGAGGTCTTCTAGTCCAACCCTCTGCTCAGGCAGGAAACCATTTCAGACAAATGGTTGTCCAGTCTCTCCTTAAGTGTTGGAGCGTTCACAACTTCTGGAGGCAAGTTGTTCCACTGATTACTTGTTCTACATGTCAGGAAATTTCTCCTTAGTTCTTGGTTGCATCTCTCCTGGGTTAGTTTCCATCCATTGTTTCTTGTCTTGCCTTCTGGTGCCTTCTGGTGCTTTGGAAAACAGTTTCACCCCCTCATCTTTGTGGAAGCACCTCAACATTGTTATCATGTCTCCTCTAGTCCTTAAAGGAGGACTAGTTTTCATCCGTTAAAATAGAAGCAAGTAAAACTTACCACTAAGCTTCAAATCCAATAAACAGATGTTTAGAAGAAGGAAGTGAATATAATAGTGATAGTAATAGTAATTCTCGTAAATGAACTATTTTTGGAAATTGTACAGATAGTCCTTGGCTTATGGCCGCAATTGGGACCAGATGAGTGGCTGAGCAAGGTGGTTATTAGGTGATTTGTGTCTGATTTTATGAACTCCCCCCACCCCCTGCTTGGTTTTTAAGTAAAATACTGCAGTTGTTGAATGAATCATGCAGTTGTTCAGCCAATCTGGCTTCTCATTGATTTTTCCTTGTTGGAGGCCAGCTGGGAAGGTCATAAATGATAACGGTATGAGTTGGGACACTGTGATCAATACATGCCAATTTCTTGAGCGCCCAAATTTTGATCACCTGTCCGAGGGGATTCTGCAACAGCTTTAAACAGTGGCGGAATCCTGCCAGTTTAACAACCAGTTCAGTGATTGCGTGTTTTGTGTGCGCCCACGCCTGATGTGCACTGCGTGTGTGTGTGCAGTTTTAACAAAACTAACCTTCCAGGTTACTTCTGGGGAGTAACACAGCTAGGGCGCAGCAACCCACTCTGCCGCGCAAATCAGCTGAGACGATCAAGGTAAGTAAAGCACAGGGGCGGGTGGGCGAGCCCATCTGATCATCGGAGCTACCGGTTTGCCCAAACCGGCTGAATCCCACCCCTAGTTCTAAATGCAAGGACTAGTGGTAAATCTCATTTTGAGTCTCCGCATCTTTTTTATATCGTGGCGACCAAAACTGGATGCAGTATTCCAAATGTGGCATTATCAAGGCATTATAAAATAGTTTTAACACTTCACATGATCTTGATTCTATCCCTCTGTTTATGCAGCCTAGAACTGTGCTGGCTTTTCTGGCAGCTGCTGCACACTGCTGGCTTATATCTAAATGGTTGTCCACTAGGACTTCATAGTAGAAACTCATCTACCTTCTTTGGAGTCAAGAAGAATCCTGTCTCTTCTCCCGGGGTCTTTAATTCTCACCATATTTTTTTTAAAAAAACATTTTTTATTAGATTATAGAATAAAATACAAAAATATGAAAGGAACTAATAGGACACAGTGGGAAGGAAAAGGGGAAGGAAAAGACGAGACGAGGGAGAAAAGAAAAGGAAAGGGTTGACTTCCGACTCTGTTGCAGTAGAAAAAGGTTTTAGCATCGAACCTCAACTTTTTACTTTTCCAAAATAGTATAAACTACCCTTTTCTATAACAACAAATTCATCTAATCAGTAAAAACCCAAAATCAAAGTTTCATTTTTCCCCACCTCAGGTACAAAGACCAGAAGCGGTCTCCATGTAGCAACAAAAGTACTTATATTCTTTTTTTAAAAAAATCAAAACGGTCAATTTAGCCATTTCTGCCATCAACTTCTGTAGCCATTCATCCATGGTGGGAACTGAAATGACCTTCCATTTTTGTGCATGCAGTAGCCTTTGCCAGGGGTGGGATTCATGAATTTTAGCAATCGGTTCTCTGCCCAGTTACTGGCTGGGTGGGGCCATGGTGGGCCTCACCTACTCGGCCTTCTGCACGAGCCTCCAGGAGAGCAAAAAAGGACTCCCCCAGGCTCTGGAGGCCCTCCGGAGGCCAGAAATGGGCCCATTTCCAAACTTCTGGTAGGCCCATTTTTCACTCTCGCCAGGCTCTGGAGATGTTCCTCGAGCCTCCAGAAGGGGGAAAACAGCCTCCTCCGGGCTCTGGAAGCCCTCCAGAGGTCAGAAAGGGCCCATTTCCAGACTTCCGGAACTTCCATGAGGCCCCTTTTTTGTCTTCCTAGAGCCTCCGCATGAGCCTGCACTTACCTGGCATCCAAAATGGGCTGCGTGGAGACTCCTGGGAGGGGCAGGGCAGGGTGGGCAGGGTGGGGCCAACGAGTTCTTGCAATTACTGGTTCGGCAAACCAGATGTAAAATTGGCATCCGGTTCGCCCGAACCGGTCCTAACCGACTGAATTCCACCCCTGGTCTTTGTTGCCGTCAACATATATAAGATCAGAGTTCCAAATATTTTTTCCCAAGTGTTTTTCCATTAAACCCAGAAGCAAAGTTTCTGGTTTCGTCTTTATCTTCACTTTTAAGACTTTTCTGCATTAAAATAGGAATCTTACTCCAAAATTTATTTGCTTTATCACGTCCACCCTAAATGACAAAAATTCCGTTCTTTACTTTTACATTTCCAGCATTCTCATCAGTTTTGATTCCATCCAATGGTTCTATTTTTACCTTCTGCTGCAGATAGCGGTTGTTTTGATGCATTATTGTTTTATGACGTCTTTGTGTTTATTTTTAGATGTGTTCAGTGTGGAGCAGAACTACTGTCTGGAGTATTATATCAGGACCAGAAATGAAGTCTTAGCAAACAGTCCGGAGACAACCAGAGTTTTAAGAAGACTGCAGAATCCTGATTTAAGCTTCTGGGTCCTGACTATAATTCCTAAAGACCTCATAGCTGTTTTTTTAATCTTAGGTTTCTCGACCAATAGAGATGAAAACCATATTTGAGAGGAATTTTTGGTATCTCAAAAGGCCAGAAACAGAAGTGACCTCTGTTTCATGATGCTATTTTTCTTAGAACAGAACAGAACAGAATAGAATAACAGAGTTGGAAGGGAGTTGGAGGCCTTCTAGTCCAACCCCCTGCTTAGGCAGGAAAACCTACACCACTTCAGACAAATGGCTGTCCAATCTCTTCTTAAAAACTTCCAGTGTTGGAGCATTTACAACTTCTGGAGGCAAGTTGTTCCACTGATTAATTGTTCTAACTGTCAGGAAATTTCTCCTTAGTTCTAAGTTGCTTCTCTCTTTGATCAGTTTCCACCCATTGCTTCTTCTCCTGCCCTCAGGTGCTTTGGAGAATAGCTTGACTCCCTTTTCTTTGTAGCAACCCCTGAGATATTGGAACACGGCTATCATGTCACCGCTGGTCCTTCTTTTCATTAAACTAGACCAGGGATCAGCAATCTGTGGCTCTGGAGCTGCATGTGGCTCTTTCATCCCTCTGCTGTGGCTCCTTGTCCCAGTAGACTCCACAATTGATAGGGCTTCCAGTTAGGATAGGTAGAGGAAAAAGAACACTGTCCTAGGAGGACACTCTATGGTATGGGGGGAACCATACTTCCAGTCAGCATAGGGAAAAGGACGCTGCTCTAGGAGGAAACTCTATGGTGGGAGAACTGGACTTCAGGTCGGTGCCAGAATTGAATGGGGGGCTTCTGGTTAGGATCTTTGTGGATCTTTGAGTGTTTAAAGATGCTGACCCCTGAACGAGATACACCCAATTCCTGCAACCGTTCTTTATGTTTTAGCCTCCATTCCCCTAATCATCTTTGTTGCTCTTCTCTGTACTCTTTCTAGAGTCTCAACATCTTTTTTACATCGTGGCGGCCAAAACTGGATGCCGTATTCCAAGTGTGGCCTTACCAAGGCATTATAAAGTGGTATTCTTAGTTCAGATAGTCCTTGACTCACAACAGTAGATTTAGCAACTGTTCAAAGTTACAAAAATGATGGATATTGTTTTTCACACTCATGACTGTTGCAGCATCCCCATGTTCAAGTGATCAAACTTCAGATGCTTAGTTTAGTTATGATGGTTGCAGTGTCCTGGAGTCATGTTTTGTGAAGTCTGACAAGCAAAGTCCAGGGGGAAGCCAGATTCACTTAACAACCGTGTCACTAATTTAATAACTGCAGTGATTCGTATAACAACAAGGTCAGGAAAGATCATCAAATGGAGCAAAATTCACTTAACGAATGTCTCACTTTGCAGCAAAAATTTCGGGCTCAATTATGTTCATAAGCCGAGGAGTACCTGTATGATGCTGTGCTTCCTAATTTAAGGTGATATCAGTTGTTGTTGTTTTTTTAATTGGATGATACCACTCGAGGCAGATGGGAACCTATTCAGACTTATGGAAGTGCCTCCTTTATGGGTGACAAGATGATCCAAACCAGTGGTGGGATTCAGCCGGTTCGCACCTATTCGGGAGAACGGGTTGTTAATTTAGCACTTTTGAAAACCGGTTGTTAGAAGAAATCTTATTTTGGGTTTTTTTTCACACTTTACAGGGCTAATCCTGTAAGGAAGGCAGGAAGGAAACATTCTGATGGTGTTTCTAGCCTATCTTTATTGCCCTGCTTACAGAAACTGCCTCTCTGGTTAACCCTTATTACATTGTAAAAAGCTAAGGCGAAGCACCCATCGACGTGAGTTGGCCATGCCCACACAGTCACATAACCACCAAGCCAAGCCTACCAACCTGGTCATTAGGGTAGAGAACCAGTTGTTAAATTATTTGAATCCCACCACTGATCCAAACCAATAGGATTAGGACAACCAACAATTTTAGAGGGCTTTTATTATCATCTTTGATAAATTATGCATGTAAACAGAGCCCTGTCAGAATGGAGTATTGCAGGCTAATTCTGCCGACTGCCACCAGTTCGATGCTAACTGGCTCAAGGTTTACTCAACCTTCCATCCTTCTGAGGTTGATGAAATGAGGACCCAGATTGTTGGGGGGCTAATAGGCTGACTCTGTAAACCGCTTAAAGAGGGCTGTAAAAGCACTATGAAGCGGTATATAAGTCTAAGTGCTACTGCTACATAGCTTCTAATTCAGATGTAAACTTTATATAAGTCTAAGTGCTATTGCTAAGGACTGATTCTCTTTCATCTCAGCCACAATTGATAACCCAGCGAGATTCAGTGAGATTCTTTTTACAAGCATCAAGGACAAAATAACAGAGTTGGAAGGTACCCTGGAGGTCTTCTGGTCCAACCCCTCTGGGCATAAAGGGGTAGAAAAGCTGGAATTCAGAGTGTCTTGATCAGTATCAAAACAAAGCCACTTGCCTGATGACTGCTTAGCATATTTTGTGCCGACGGCGTCTTCCAGTCTTTGAAATGTAAGAGAACATGGAAATCTTTAGTGAATGAGGACAAAAAGCTACACCTTGAAGTTCGCTTGATGAGAAGTTCAGCTTTGTCACGGTTTGAAACACAATGCGGAGATCAGCAATTCTGCCCGAGGGTTTGTGTCTGAGGTGAGAAGATGAACAAACTCTTCTGTGACTTGAAAAGCTGATGGATTGTGGAAGGAAACAGCTCCAGCCCAATAGACTCTCAAGTATGAAACGCTTCGGTGCTAAATTTACAGCCGTTGTATCATCATGCCAAAGAGGGCCCTGCAGGTTTTCAATTCAAATGGATTTCTCCTTCTCTTTTATGCATGAAAGTGGCTGTTGTTTTGACATGCGTGGAAGCTGTTAGCACCGCTGAACAATTCTCACTCTAAATTATGATTAGATTAGATTAAGATCAACAGAGTTGGACGGGACCTTACAGGTCATCTAGTCCAACCCCCCCGCTACACCGTTTCTGACAAATGGTAGTCCAATCTCTTCTTGAAACCCACCCCCCACTTCTTTTTTTGGGTTATTTCTTTTTTTTTTAATTCAATAAATTTTTATTAAACATATTTCAACTTTAAAAAACACATTTTCACTCATTACAGCATTTCAGTATCGATGTCACTTATATTAACATAATTTCTAATTATAGAAATTACTATTCTATGTATTATATAATCATTTAATTATCTACTTTTAAATTATACTAATAATTATAAGTAGATAGAGTATATTCTCATTTTAATATGCATATGTTACATATTCCTTATATAACAGCTTTACGTCTATCTTCTAACCAATTATACCACTTATGATAATGAGAAAGGTATTTGAGTGTGCAGAAATGGACAAGTTAACTATGGAATTAAAGGATAGAGAATAGAATAGAATTTTTTTTTTTTTATTGGCCAAGTGTGATTGGACACACAAGGAATTTGTCTTGGTGCATATGCTCTCAGTGTACATAAAAGAAAAGATACGTTCATCAAGGTACAACATTTACAACACAATTGATGATCAATATATCAATATAAATCATAAGGATTGCCAGCAACAAGTTATAGTCATACAGTCATAAGTGGAAAGAGATTGGCGATGGGAACTATGAAACGATTAATAGTAGTGCAGATTCAGTAAATAGTCTGACAGTGTTGAGGGAATTATTTGTTTAGCAGAGTGATGGCCTTCGGGAAAAAACTGTTCTTGTGTCTAGTTGTTCTGGTGTGCAGTGCTCTATAGCGTCGTTTTGAGGGTAGGAGTTGAAACAGTTTATGTCCAGGATGCGAGGGATCTGCAAATATTTTCATGGCCCTCTTCTTGATTCGTGCAGTATACAGGTCCTCAATGGAAGGCAACAGAATACTATAAAATTTGGAATATATGCAGTGGTGGGTTTCAAAATTTTTCACTACCGGTTCTGTGGGTGTGACTTTGTGGGTGCGGCATGGCTTGGGCATGGCTTGGTGGGTGTGGCAGGGGAAGGATACTGTAAAATCTCCATTCCCACCCCACTCCAGGGGAAGGTTACTGCAAAATCCCCATTTCCTCCTGATCAGCTGGGACTTGGGAGGCAGAGAATAGATGAGGGCGGGGCCAGTCAGAATTTTTACTACCAGTTCTCTAAACTACTCAAAATTTCCACTACCGGTTCTCCAGAACTGGTCAGATCCTGCTGAAACCCACCTCTGAATATATGGTATAATTGGTTAGCTCCCACAACTTCCGAAGGCAACTTCTCTTCCACTGGTTGATTGTTCCCGCTGTCAGAAAGTTCCTCCTGATTTCTACATTGAATCTTTTCTAGGTCTGTTTCCATCCATTATTCCTTGTCTGGCCTTCAGGTGCTTTGGAAAATAGCTTGACCCGCTCCTCTCTGTGGCAGCCCCTCAAATATTGGAACACTGCTATCCTGTCTCCCCTGGTTCTTCCCTTCACTAGACTAGCCATGCCCAGTTCCTGCAAATGTTTATCGTATGTTTTAGCCTCCAGTCCCTTAATCATATTTGTTGCTCTTCTCTGCACTCTTTCTAGAGTCTCAACATCTTTTTTATAGTGTGGTGACCAAACTGGATGCAGTACTCTAGGTGTGGTCTTACTAGGGCTTCATTGAGTGGTATGAGTACCTCACTTGATCTTGATTGTATCCCTCTGTTAAAGCAATTTAGAATTGCATTGGCTTTTCTGGCTGCTGCTGCAAATGAAAGTTGAACAAGATGCTATGCTGGGCCTGACCACAGCAGTGGTGTGAGTGGTTTGTTGTTTCTCTTCCTTTCAGCTGTCTCTTCATCCTTGTAGCTGGAAGAGATTTTGTGTTATTTTTTAAAAGCGGGGTTGTTAATATATACATGGAAGATTTGTCCTTTAATGGTTGCAGAGGAAAATCCAGTGGTGGGATTCAAGTAATTTAACAACCGGTTCTCTGCCCTAATCATTTCTTCCAACAACCAGTTTGCCAAACTGCTCAGAAAGTTAACAACCGGTTCTCCCGAAGTGGTGCGAACTGATTGAATCCCACCACTGGGAAAATCTATCCACTTTGAGGAATATGTTGGGAAAATTCTAGGATTTGACAGGTCAGCCTTAAAACCCTGCTGTTTCCACATAACCCCTCCCCCCTAAAAAAATGATCTCACAACCTCAAATTTGCTCATTCTGGAGACAATTTTCTGGATTGTGCAGTCCTCAAGCTAAGTACTCTGAATGTGAAACGGGCATCTTTTAAAAGTTTGGGATTAGCAAGAGATTATAACATAGCAAAGATCTCATCCAGTTTTCATGTTGGTGATCTCACATTGGCAGCAAAAAATAAATAAAAGTCCAACCAAAAGTCTTGCATTTCCAGGAAACTGTATGTAGTTTAAAGTTTAGGGACAATTGAAGGCTATCAAGGACATTGTCTCAATGTTTCATTGATTTTGGGTAGAGGCCAAGGAACTGAAAGCTTCTGCTTTCCACCCAAAAACAGCTGGCATTGAACAAAAGTAACTCTGAAATCAGTGGGTTGCTTGCCAGTAGTAATGGCTGTTACTCCAAGTAGATTGTATCTCTTAAAATGCCTTTTCGCGCAGCCAGGCCTTCCTTTATCTCACTGCCCTTTGACTCTCAAGATGATTGAATCAAGATACCATTTTTATTACTTTATATGTTTTTCCCAAACCACCAAAATAGCTCTCAAACTTTGGACTCAACCTTAGCCCAAGCAGTAAAATAGGAAGCCGCCCAGAGCTATCCTGGGGTAAGATGGATGGACAAACAAACGAACAGTTCCTACAATTTAGAATAGGAGAGAAACAGAATTTTTTTATTGGCCAAGTGTGATTGGACACACAAGGAATTTGTCTTGGTGCATATGCTCTCAGTATACATAAAAAAAAAGATACCTTCATCAAGAATCATAAGGTACAACACTTAATGATAGTCATAGAGTAAAAATAAGCAATCAAGAAACAATCAAACTACAGCCACCTATCTCCACAACCCCCATCTAAGTCACACCAACGACAGCCAAGCCTCCTACAACTGACCCCATTTCATTGGGTTCACAACCCCTAGTGATCACAGAAAAGGAAGTGCAGGACCTATTTCACAGACAAAAGCCAGGAAAAGCTCCAGGCCCAGACAAGAGAACTCCTTCCTGCTTAAAAGTCTGTGCTGACCAATTGGTCCCCATCTTCACCCATATTTTCAATAAATCACTAGAGATGTGCTATGTTCCTTCTTGCTTCAAACACTCTACCATCATCCCAGTGCCGAAGAAGCCCACCATCAAGGAACTGAATGACTACAGACCAGTTGCTTTAACATCTGTAGTCATGAAAACCTTTGAAAGGCTAGTGCTTTCCTACTTGAAAACCATCACGGATCCGCTGTTAGACCCCTTGCAATTTGCATACCGAGCAAATAGATCAACAGATGATGCTGTTAATATGGCTCTGCACTACATCCTACAACATCTTGAGTCTCCAAAGACCTATGCAAGGGTCCTTTTTGTAGACTTTAGTTCAGCATTCAATACCATCATTCCAGACATTCTTCTAACTAAGCTAAACCAGCTACAGGTACCGGAACAGACTTGTAAGTGGATCACAAGCTTCCTAACAAACAGGAAGCAGCAGGTGAAGCTAAGCAAGATCACATCAAATACCTGTACAATTAGCACAGGGGCCCCCCAAGGCTGTGTGCTCTCCCCACTTCTCTTCTCTTCTCTCTGTATACCAATGACTGCATCTCCAACGATCGATCTGTCAAGCTACTGAAGTTTGCAGATGACACAACAGTGATTGGTCTCATTCGAGACAATGACGAATCTGCATATAGATGAGAGGTCGAACAACTATCCTTGTGGTGCAACCAAACCAACCTGGAACTGAACACGCTCAAAACTGTAGAAAATGGTGGTAGACTTTAGGAGAAACCCTTCAACCTCTCACAATATTAGACAACATAGTATCAACAGTAGAAACCTTTAAATTTCTAGGTTCTATCATATCGCAAGATCTAAAATGGACAGCTAACATCAAAAACATCATCAAAAAAGGACAACAAAGAATGTTCTTTCTGCGCCAACTCAGTAAGCTCAAACTGCCCAAGGAGCTGCTGATTCAGTTCTACAGAGGAATTATTGAGTCTGTCATTTGCACCTTTATAACTGTCTGGTTCGGTTCTGCAACCCAACAAGAAAGACACAGACTTCAGAGGATAATTAGAACTGCAGAAAAAATAATTGCTACCAACCTGCCTTCCATTGAGAACCTGTATACTGCACGAATCAAGAAGAGGGCCATGAAAATATTTACAGATCCCTCACATCCAGGACATAAACTGTTTCAATTCCTACCCTCAAAACGACGCTATAGAGCACTGCACACCAGAACAACTAAACACAAGAACAGTTTTTTCCCGAAGGCCATCACTCTGCTAAACAATTAATTCCCTCAACACTGTCAAACTATTTACTAAATCTGCACTACTATTAATCTTCTCATCATTCCCATCACCAATCTCCACTTATAATCTTTCCACTTATAACTGTATGACTATAATTTTGTTGCTGGCAATCCTTATGATTTATATTGATATATTGACCATCATTTGTGTTGTAAATGTTGTACCTTGATGAACGTATCTTTTCTTTTATGTACACTGAGAGCATATGCACCAAGACAAATTCCTTATGTGTCCAATCACAGTTGGCCAATAAAATCCTATTCTATTCTATTCATTCAATATCAATATAAATCATAAGGATATCAGCAACAAGGTTACAGTCATACAGTCATAAGTGGAAAGAGATTGGTGATGGGAACGATGAGAAGATTAATAGTAGTGCAGATTTAGTAAATAGTTTGACAGTGTTGAGGGAATTATTTGTTTAGCAGAGTGATGGTGTTTGGGGAAAAACTATTTTTGTGTCTAATTGTTCTGAAGGCAGGTTGGTACCCATTGTTTTTATCTTGCCAGCAGAAGGTTGAGGGAAAAGAAAATCTATGGGACATTCAGAGAACGATGGACTCTGCTTTCTCACCAGGCATTCCATGTTAGCTTTTCCACTTATCCTCTTATTAAATCAGGATACCATCCATTAAGCAGGGGCTGACAATAAACGCTGTGATCATTTCCCTGGCATTTGGATCCGACCTTGGTGCAGAGTCTTTGCCAATCCTGCTCTCTGCTCGCAAGTTCATCATCCAGTGATTTTTGTGAGCTTCCTGGGCTCATCTGCCAGGCGAGTCACTGACCCTCGGCTTCTCGCCTGACACAAATCCGAGCTTTCAATAGCCCGCTATTGGAATCCATCCGTGGCGAGCGCCTCTGCGAGATGCCACAAAATAAATCACGCCTGCTTTATCAGACAAAGCACCTCAGCAGAAAAAACTGAATCTGCTAATGGAACCCTTGATGGGAGGCTAAATATTTTATCAGGCTTATAGCACTCTCTCTTCAGACATAGACGGTTTAATGGTTCACTTGGGCTCGGGGAGTTAAGACCTTCCCACACACTGTTCATTATGGGAGCATTCTAAACAGGAAGGCTTGGGCAATTTGGGGTTTTTTAACTCTTGGGTTCCTTTCTAAGACAACCTTCATTCCAGCAGTGGTATTCACTTACCTTAGCTACTGGTTCGCAAATGTGAGTGTGTGTACCACCTCTGCGCATGTGCAGAGCATCCATGATGATGTCTGGGCAGGTGGACGGAACCTCCCGCCGCATCCGCTACCGGTTCGCCCGAACTGGGTAGAACCGGTCGAATTCCACCACTGCTTCATTCCAGTGGTGGGTTTCAAATTGTTTTACTACCGGTTCTATGGGCGGGGCTTGGTGGGTGTGGCATGGCTTGGTGGGCGTGGCTTGGTGAGTGTGGCAGGGGAAGGATACTGTAAAATCTCCATCCCCTCCCCACTCCAGGGGAAGGTTACTGCAACATCCCCATTTCCTCCCGATCAGCTGGGACTCGGGAGGCAGAGAATAGATGAGGGCAGGGCCAGTCAGAAATAGTATTTACCGGTTCTCCGAACTACTCAAAATTTCTGCTACCGGTTCTCCAGAACTAGTCGGAACCTGCTAAAACCCACCTCTGCTTCATTCCCTATCTCAGGGGTGTCAAACTCGATTTCAATGAGGGTTGCATGAGGGTTTTGTTTGACTTTTGGCGGGGGCAAGGTGGGCGTGGCCAGCTTAACCCCTCGCTTGTGTTGGGGGTGCTTGTGTTGGCCTGAGCGCTTTGCCAGTGAAAGCGGGCTCCCGAGCTCCATTTTCGGCTGTGACTGCTTCCTGCAACCCTCTGCCAGCAAAAACAGAGCTTGGGGAGACTGCATGTGGCCCTGCTAGGCTTTGTTTTTGGCTGCGATGGCCTCCTGCAGCCCTCTGGAAGCGAAAATGGAGCGCCCCAAGCTGATCCTTTGTTGTTTCCAGGGCAGCCCCATGGGCCAGATGTAAGCACCCCGTGGGCCAGATCCAGCCCCTGGGCTTTGAGTTGGACACTCCTGCCCTATGTAGATGTCATGGCCTCTTTTTGTGGGGATGCATTGTCATGCTTGATCAGATTTAATATTTTTAGGATAATTGAAGATTTGGGTGGCGGTGTGTTCTCTTCTCCTAGTGGTGCTGCTGGATATTGCCTGTTGTGTCTCGTCCGCTTTCACCGCAGCCGGGGTCTTCTTATCTGCTTCCGAATGCTGAGGAATGTCCTAGTATGCCTCCCGGCCCCAGCCCTGGCTCCATGCCCAGACAGGCTGAGGGGGAAGAAGTACCTCCAGCCCCAGCTCTGGCTCCATGCCCAGGCAAACGGAGCAACTAGACCCTCCCTCCCCACAGCATGTGAGCCTGAGGAAGGTCAATTACCAACAGCTGCAGACTGGAGTGACCCTCGCTTCAGAAGAATTGATAGGCGGCGGTGACAGAAGGAAGGGAGGGGCAGGCCTGGATAAGTGCTGAGTCATGGAGCCACACCCCATGGCCTATATAAAGGATCTGCTTTCTGGCATTCTCTGAGTCAGGCAAAGTCTAACATATCTTGCTGAAGTCCTTTTCTGGTCTCCTGCCTGCCTTGAGAACTTTGCTAGGACTTTGGCAGAGCTGCAGAGGCACGCCTGATTCAGATTTCCCTGACCCGGCCGTCAGCGGAGGAGTGGGACACAACAATTGCCCACCCACCAGAGCTGTGCTGAGCTGAACATGGACCAAACCAGGGGTGAAATGTAAGATTTGTTACTACCGGTTCTGTGGGTGTGGTTTGGTGGGAGCGGTAATGTGACTGGGTGGGCGTGGCCAACTTTTAAAAAAAAAACTTTTAAAAGCATTTTTTCAACAATCTCTTTGGCTGAAGTGGACAAATGCTTTTAAAGGGTTCTGACAATCCCAGCTGAGTTGCCTGATCATCAGAATCTTTTAAAAACATTTTTTTACATCCTCTTCAGCCAAAGAGATTATAGAAAAAATGCTTTTAAAAGGTTCTGATTTATCCAGCCTGAGCTGCGTGATCATCAGAGCTTTTTTTTTTCCTTTTAAAGGCCTTTTTCCACCCGAAGGAAAAAGGCTTTAAAAAGTTAAAAAAAACACACCTCCGATGATCAAGCGGCTCAGTTGGACATGGGTGGGGTGGGGGAGGGATTTTTGCTACCGGTTCTCCGAACTACTCAAAATTTCTGCTACCTGTTCTCCAGAACTGGTCGGAACCTGCTAAAACCCACCTCTGCTTCATTCCCTATCTCAGGGGTGTCAAACTCGATTTCAATGAGGGTTGCATGAGGGTTTTGTTTGACTTTTGGCGGGGGCAAGGTGGGCGTGGCCAGCTTAACCCCTCGCTTGTGTTGGGGGTGCTTGTGTTGGCCTGAGCGCTTTGCCAGTGAAAGCGGGCTCCCGAGCTCCATTTTCGGCTGTGACTGCTTCCTGCAACCCTCTGCCAGCAAAAACAGAGCTTGGGGAGACTGCATGTGGCCCTGCTAGGCTTTGTTTTTGGCTGCGATGGCCTCCTGCAGCCCTCTGGAAGCGAAAATGGAGCGCCCCAAGCTGATCCTTTGTTGTTTCCAGGGCAGCCCCATGGGCCAGATGTAAGCACCCCGTGGGCCAGATCCAGCCCCTGGGCTTTGAGTTGGACACTCCTGCCCTATGTAGATGTCATGGCCTCTTTTTGTGGGGATGCATTGTCGGCGTTTGATCAGATTTAATATTTTTAGGATAATTGAAGATTTGGGTGGCGGTGTGTTCTCTTCTCCTAGTGGTGCTGCTGGATATTGCCTGTTGTGTCTCGTCCGCTTTCACCGCAGCCGGGGCCTTCTTATCTGCTTCCGAATGCTGAGGAATGTCCTAGTATGCCTCCCGGCCCCAGCCCTGGCTCCATGCCCAGACAGGCTGAGGAGGAAGAAGTACCTCCAGCCCCCAGCTCTGGCTCCATGCCCAAGCAAACGGAGCAACTAGACCCCTCCCCCACAGCATATGAGCCTGAGTAAGGTCAATTACCAACAGCTGCAGACTGGAGTGACCCTCGCTTCAGAAGAATTGATAGGCGGCGGTGACAGAAGGAAGGGAGGGGCAGGCCTGGATAAGTGCTGAGTCATGGAGCCACACCCCATGGCCTATATAAAGGATCTGCTTTCTGGCATTCTCTGAGTCAGGCAAAGTCTAACATATCTTGCTGAAGTCCTTTTCTGGTCTCCTGCCTGCCTTGAGAACTTTGCTAGGACTTTGGCAGAGCTGCAGAGGCACGCCTGATTCGGATTTCCCTGACCCGGCCGTCAGCGGAGGAGTGGGACACAACAATTGCCCACCCACCAGAGCTGTGCTGAGCTGAACATGGACCAAACCAGGGGTGAAATGTAAGATTTGTTACTACCGGTTCTGTGGGTGTGGTTTGGTGGGAGCGGTAATGTGACTGGATGGGCGTGGCCAACTTTTAAAAAAAAACTTTTAAAAGCATTTTTTCAACAATCTCTTTGGCTGAAGTGGACAAATGCTTTTAAAGGGTTCTGACAATCCCAGCTGAGTTGCCTGATCGTCAGAACCTTTTAAAAACATTTTTTTACATCCTCTTCAGCCAAAGAGATTATAGAAAAAATGCTTTTAAAAGGTTCTGACGATCCCAGCCTGAGCTGCGTGATCATCAGAGGCTTTTTTTTTACTTTTAAAAGCCTTTTTTCAGCCGAAGGAAAAAGGCTTTTAAAAGTTAAAAAAAAAACACCTCCGATGATCAAGCGGCTCAGTTGGACATGGGTGGGGTGTGGGAGGGATTTTTGCTACCGGTTCTCCGAACCACCCGCTCCCATCGCTACCAGATCGAGTGATCCAGTCCGAACCAGGAGCATTTCACCCCTGGACCAAACTGACATCAAGCCCAGGTGACAAGCTAGTCAGGGTTTTTTGTCATGACCAATGGATCTATGGCCATAGCTGTCAAAATGAAGACATGACCTCTATTTGTTCATGCATGATGGCGTTGGTTGATCCGAAAAGCGGATCCTCCAACTTCGGGAACAATGCTACAAAGATCGGGGTGGGTGGGGTGTCGTCATCTTATTTTCCGAAGCATCAGAAGGCAAGACAAAAAAGAATGGATGGAAACTAACCAAGGAGAGAAGCGACCTAATGGTGAGAGCAACCAACCAATGGAACAATTTGCCTTCAAAGGTTGTGGGTGCTCCATCACTAGAGGCTTTCAAAAAGAGACTGACAACCATTCGTCTTAAATGGTATAGGGCAGGAATCAGCAACCCGTGGCTCTGTAGCCACATGTGGCTCCTTCCTCCCCCTGCTGTGGCTCCCTGTCACCCAAAATATGTGTCACAACCACCAATGTGTGACACCGGCCGGCACACAATTTATTGAGCTTTTCAACTCCCAGTAGGCCAACCATGGATAAATAAGGTTTTTTTTATACATAACATAAAGGTAAAAAATGATATATGCAGTGTTATCTTCATTATAGATGGCAAAAAGGGTTTTGTGGCTCCCGGTGTTTTCTTTTCTGTGGGAAATGGGTCCAAATGGCTCTTTGAGTGTTTAAGATGGCCGACCCCTGGTATAGAGTCTCTTGCTTGAGCTGGGAGGTTGGACTAGAAGACCTCCAAGATCCCTTCCAACTCTATTATTCTACATTCCATGTTCTAAATCAGGGGTCTCCAACCTTGGTCCCTTTAAGACCAAGGCTGAGGAACTCTGGGAGTTGAAGTCCACAAGTCTTAAAGGGACCAAGGTTGGAGACCCCTGCTCCAGGCAGCCACCGGGGCCCTTGATATGCCCGATTCAAAAGCCCCTCTGCAAAAAAAGGGGGGGGGCTTCCCCTCCCGAGAATCAGGGCCCGCAGTGCGGAGTAATGGGCTTTGTGTTCCTCCCGGCGGTACGTGGGGGGCTGGGCGATGGGTGGGCTGCGCTGGGGCTGGGACCATAGCAGGGGTCTCCAACCTTGGTCCCTTTGTGGACTTCAACTCCCAGAGTCCCTCAGCCAGCTGTTCTAAATTCTCTCAGTCCTGCACAGCCTCCAGTTTTCAGAGCTGTGTTGCTATGATTTAGTCATCTCTTTGTCTCTTTTCCAACCGATTTTTCTCCCCCCTTCTTCACTCCTGTAAGGCTAGTAAATACCCCTTTTTCTAAATTGCAGCTGAATCGAATATTTGCCGAGAAGCTTATGGCTTGGGGATAATAATAGTAGTAGTAAAAAACAAAGACATGAGCCGAAGCCAAAACAGAGATATCAAATTGTGGCGGGTGGAGACGTGAGAGGACACTTCTGACCTTCTCTTGCAGCAAAGGTTTCCCACCACGATGGTGGTTGTTTCAGAAACCCAGATTTCCATTTAAAAAAAAACAAACAGTGAGAGATCACAGCTGTGGGAGAAAAAAAGATAAGCAGAGGGAGAAATCGATTTAACAGTTAACAGCTTGGAAACAAATGTTTCAGATTGAACTTTGGGCTGCTTCTAAAAGAATTTGCCAATATCGGATAGTGTCAAATGTCAGGGTCCCAATGAAATGGGAGGCTCTGAGGCTTGAGGTTCCTCAAAGTTCCAGTTTATTAGAGATGTCATGTTGGCACAGCTGGGAAAACCCAAAACTGAAAGCTTCCAGGTTTTCCACACCAAATTGACATTTTACAGCCCTGCCCCACACCCACAAGTTCATCACATTGTCCAAGCAACTCTTCACACTCAATTGGATACAATTTTCAGGCAGTCTCCGTCAGACGCAGGCAAAAGTCCTTGAATACAGAATGTTGTTATGACTAACTTTCTACCGCTCCAACAACAACCCCCGCCCAACTTCCCCAGCTAAAATATGTGGCAGTTAAGAAACAAAAAAGAAAATTGTCTTCCAAAACTGACATCAAGTTTCTTATCCAGGAGAAGCTAAAATACAAGGAATCCTCGAATTATGACCGCAATGGAGAAAAAGTTTATGTTGCTAAGCTAGACAACCGTTATGTGAATTTTGCCCCATTTTACGACCTTTCTGGCCACTGTTGTTAAGTGAATCACAGCAATGATTCAATGAACGTGGCTGTTCAGAGAACCTGGCTTCCCCATTGATTTTGCTGGTTGCAAAAGGTGATGACAAGATCCCAGGACAAAGCGAACGTCATGAATATGAGCCAGTTGCCAAGCATCCAAATTTTTGATCATGTGACCATGGGGACGCTGCAACGGACTTCAGTGTGAAAAACGGTCATAAGTTGCTTTTTTCCCCGATGCTCTTGTAACTTCGGTCATTAAACGAACACCATTCATTCAGTGACCATTCGAAGTTGTAATGTTAATTCTTGGATTACCTGTAGTAACAGCATCAACCAGAATACCTCCGCCAGAGCTGAAGATGCGAACGCAACTGGTTTGATCAAAACTTCATAGTTGGATAACTAGTAAAATGTGTCCTGTTAAAAAAAGTAATTACCTAACAATGGATCAGGGGACTGACTTTTTTTTTAACTGCCTTCTGGAGAGTATTAAAAAGAATAGATAGCAATAGCACTTAGATTAATATAGAATAGAATAGAATTTTATTGGCCAAGTGTGATTGGACACACAAGGAATTTGTCTTGGTGCATAGGCTCTCAGTGTACATAAAAGAAAAGATACGTTCATCAAGGTACAACATTTACAACACAATTGATGGTCAATATAAATCATAAGGATTGCCAGCAACAAGTTATAGTCATACAGTCATAAGTGGAAAGAGATGGGTGATGGGAACTATGAAACGATTAATAGTAGTGCAGATTCAGTAAATAGTCTGACAGTGTTGAGGGAATTATTTGTTTAGCAGAGTGATGGCCTTCCGGAAAAAACTGTTCTTGTGTCTAGTTGTTCTGGTGTGCAGTGCTCTATAGCGTCGTTTTGAGGGTAGGAGTTGAAACAGTTTATGTCCAGGATGCGAGTGATATGCAAATATTTTCAATATACTGATTCACAGTGCTTTACAGCCCTCTCTAACCAGTTTACAGAATCAGCATCTTGCCCCCAACAATCTGGGTCCTCATTTTAACTACCTCGGATGCATTTTTCCCACCTCGGATGGACGGAAGGCTGAGTCAGTGAGAATCAAACTGTTGGCGGTCAGCAGAATCAGCCTGCAATACTGCATTCAACATTAAGAAAACTAAAATCATGGCATCTGGCCCTCTCAATTCCTGGCAGATAGATGGTGAAGAAATGGAGGTAGTGACAGATTTTATCTTCCTGGGCTCCAAGTTCACCGCAGATGGGGACTGCAGCCAAGAAATTAAAAGACGCTTGCTCCTGGGGAGGAAAGCTATGGCAAATCTAGACAGCGTACTAAAAAGGAGAGACATCGCCCTGCCAACAAAAGTGCATATAGTCAAGGCTCTGGTTTTCCCAGTTGCAATGTATGGTTGTGAAGGTTGGACCATAAGGAAGGCTGAGCGGCAAAGAATTAAGGCTTTTGAACTCTGGTGGTGGAGAAGACTCCTGCGAGTCCCTTGGACTGCAAGGTGAACAAACAAGTCAGTTCTAGAGGAGATCAACCCTGACTGCTCTTTAGAAGGCCAGATCCTGAAGATGAAACTGAAATACTTTGGCCACTTAATGAGAAGGAAGGACTCACTGGAGAAGAGCCTAATGCTGGGAAAGATTGAGGGCAAAAGAAGAACGGGACGACAGAGAATGAGGTGGCTGGATGGAGTCACTGAAGCAGTAGGCATGAGTTTAAATGGACTCCAGAGGATGGTAGAGGACAGGAAGGCCTGGAGGAATGTTGTCCATGGAGTTGCGATGGGTCGGACACGACTTCGCACCTAACAACAACAACTGCATTCTAACCATTACTCCATCACGGCTCTTACCGCAGCCATCTAAGCAGTTTACAGAGTCAGGCTGTTGCCCCCAGCAATCTGGGTCCTCATTTTACTGATCTTGGAAGGATGGAAGGATGGGTCAACCTTGAGCTGGGTGAGAATCAATCTATCAAAATGCTGGCAGTCGGGAGTCAGCAGAATTATCCTGCAGTACTACGTTCTAACCACTGTGCCATTGGGGCTCTTGATCTTTAGATCCCGGCAATTTCTTCTTTTTCATTACCTCAAGGTATCCTGAGTGTGTGGATGTCAGTCTCTGAGTGAAGTTCTGAGTTGATGGATGCAGGCAGCAATATGTTTTTTTTTTAATTTGCATTTATATCCCGCCCTTCTCCGAAGACTCAGGGCGGCTTACACTATGTCAAGCAATAGTCTTCATCCATTTGTATATTATATACAAAGTCAACTTATTGCCCCCAACAATCTGGGTCCTCATTTTACCTACCTTATAAAGGATGGAAGGCTGAGTCAACCTTGGGCCTGGTGGGACTTGAACCTGCAGTAATTGCAAGCAGCTGCTGTTAATAACAGACTGTCTTACCAGTCTGAGCCACAGAGGCCCTTTGGGTTGGGTGGCAAGGTAATCTCTGGATTGCAGAGTTGAGCTGTCAGATGGATAGTGGAATGAGGAAGCTTGGAAGCAGAGATCAGAGGACAGAGCTCTTGATAATTTTATTATAGGCACAAAGAAAGCCTTCATAGGAAAAAAAGAAACACATAACAGGAGCGTGTGTGCGCTTGTGTGTACAAATTGTCCTTGACTTACGACCACAATTGAGGACCCAGATTGTTGGGGGCAATAAAAGTTGACTTTGTATATAATATACAAATGGATGAAGACTATTGCTTAACACAGTGTAAGCCGCCCTGAGTCTTGGGAGAAGGGCGGGATATAAATTCAAATAATAATAAAAAAAACCCAATTGAGACCAGAATTTCCGTTCCTAAACAAGACGGTTGTTAAGGGAGTTTCACCCTGTTCTAAAATCTATTTTGCTGTGATGTTAAGTAAATCATTGCAATTGTTCAGTGAATCACATGGTCATGAAGCAAATCCATCTCCCCACCCCCAGCCCCCCATTGGCTTTGCTTGTCAGAAGTTGGTTTGGGAAGGTTGCAAATTGTGAATACATGCCGATTGCCAGGCATGGGAATTTTGATTGTGCGTCTGTGGAGATGTTGCGACACTTCAAAGTCCAAGGTTGCAATTCACTTTTTTCTTTTCATTGCCATTGTAACTTTGAATACCGTTAAACGAATCGCTTTAAGTCGAGGACTATCTGTACAATTGATTTCTTGAAAGTCAGTTGTTGTTATGAATCGGACTGGTCCCACAGACTCTGTTTCTGGACTCATCCGATCTAGGCTTTTATTAGAAAGCACGCTTGGGATATAAATAAACTTCGTTTGCGCTTGCAGCCATGCTAGCTCACAACTGCACAATCAGAATGGCATGGTTGTGGCAGAGGTATGATTAAGGCTGCTAATCTAAGCTACGCCATCTGCATCTTTCTAAAAAGCAGTATATATGAATGCCTTGTTTACGGGTAGAGGTAAAATACCTGCAGACCCATCTGTTGATGATCGTGTTAGATGGAAAACTGTGACTTGGAATGCCAGAAGAGTAAATTGTAAAGAGCATGAATTTGTGAATGAAAAAAAAAAGAAAAAGAAAAATAGGTGCGCTGTATTTTTGGCAAACCGTGATGGATTGTACAACTGGAGAAGCAATGGAGGGATCCTTGGCAGGCAGCACGTTCCAGAGAGGGACATAAACAAGAGAATGTATTGTCCCAAGCTGAATAGGGGAAGTGGGAAGAGTTCAGGATAGCCCCACATTCAAATATTTCAGGATCAGTGGTGGGTTATATATATGTTTTCTGAAGTTTTCGAGGATGTTTGTATGTAGGTCTTTGGTTATTCGGGTTTTCTCCTGCATAAAATTGGAAAGTGTCTTGGCAACGTTTTGACGAAGTCTCATTCGTCATCTTCAGGCTGGTGTTTACCGCTTCGTGCTTCTAGGTCCTCGGTTCTTCTAGGTCCTCGGTTATTCGAGAAAACCCGAATAACCAAAGACCTACATAGGGTTTTCTCCCGCGTAAAATTGGAAGTGTCTTGGCGACGTTTCGATGAAGTCTCATTTGTCATCTTCAGGCTTCAGCTTAGTGCTTCTGGGAGCAATGTGTGATTGCAGCTGTTTCTTCCTTTTTAACTGCTAGTGGGGGTTTGAACTGATTGGGTGGGAGCTAGGCTGTGCTCTGATTGGATGGGGTTTTTTTGTGCTCTGATTGGCTGGGGGTGTGTCCTGTTTGGGTGGGGGCTTGGTTGTGCTCAGACTAGTCTGAGTTGCAGGGGGCTTTGAGCTGGTGAGCTGCACTGCTGCTGTTTGGCTTCGTGTTCGTGGTCGTGCTACATCTTCGTAGTGGGTGTCAGTTTGCTGCATGTATGGATTGGAGGGGTTTGAAATGGCCATACATGCAGCAGACTGACACCCACTACGAAGATGTAGCACGACCACGAACACAAAGCCAAACAGCAGCAGTGCAGCTCACCAGCTCAAAGCCCCCTGCAACTCAGACTAGTCTGAGCACAACCAAGCCCCCACCCAAACAGGACACACCCCCAGCCAATCAGAGCACAAAAAACCCCATCCAATCAGAGCACAGCCTAGCTCCCACCCAATCAGTTCAAACCCCCACTAGCAGTTAAAAAGGAAGAAACAGCTGCAATCACACATTGCTCCCAGAAGCACGAAGCTGAAGCCTGAAGATGACGAATGAGACTTCGTCGAAACGTCGCCAAGACACTTCCAATTTTACGCGGGAGAAAACCCGAATAACCAAAGACCTACATACATATATACATATATACATATATACATACATACATACATACATATATATATATATACATACATACATACATATATATATTCTTCTGAAAGCAATGAAATGATTTCATTCTGTTACTCCTAAGTGCAGTTTTGTACTCAAGTGAGAAGGAGTTAGCGTTGCAATCTGTTTTGCTATTCAACAGAGTAGCATGTGTTCTCCGCACGTTATCAAATACTAAGAACTCCAAAGAATGAACTAGTGGTTGAAGACCTGGAGTTTGATAGATCCAATTTTTGATTTCTTATCTCTCTCTCACTTCCATCAGTTAAAATTGTAACTATAATGGAAAGGGGAAAAGATGTATTTATTCAAGAATGTGGAGATGTAGGTGCATTTCTATTGAAAAGAATTTGAGGTGGTTAGTGAACTAAAACATTTGAGACGGTGAGTGAACTGAGAAGATTTCCTCCTCCACCGTACTTGTAAACTGGTCCCTAATTTTGGTTAATTTTTAATGTCTAATGTTTTTGTATTTTTTTTTTGATGATGTTTTTGTACGTCGCCCAGAATCACTAGACCAATGATGGCAAACCTTTTCAGCACCGAGTGCTAAAAAGGTCGCTCAGAACCGTTGCGCATGCACTCGTCGGGACCACGCTCCAGAAAAGCCGAACTTCTGGGTTCTAGTGTGCATGCGCACCCAACGATCAGCTGGCTATCACGCATGCGCTGGCCGGTTTTCAGCACTGTTGATGTGCGAAGGGACCGCACTCCAGAAAATCCAAACTTCTGGGTTCTGGCACGTATACGCACCCAACAAACAGCTGGCTGGCATGCATGCACACCCTAGTTTTTGGCACTGCCGCATGCTGATTGGAAGACAAGTAGGCAAGTCCGCACGTCCCAGGCAACATGGCTTCACATACCAGTTTGGGCACATGTGCCATAGGTTCGCCATCATGACACTAGACAGTATCATGATTGGTTTCCAATGATTTTTTTTTCTCTGCCTTGCTGTCAGCTGTTCAAGGCAGAGAAAAGCAAGAACAAGGCATGGCAGGGATTCTTCAAAATCCAATAAGCTTGTCTGTTTCTCTTTGTCCCATCTTATACTAAACAAAGAGAGCCAATTTGGTGTAGAAACTAAGGCATCAGACTACTAAAGCAGGAGATTATGAGTTACCAAGGTTGACAAGCCCTGAGCTAAACGAAGGAAGCAATCTATAGCAAAGGAGCTGTCTGTGGTGCTGAAACCTCACCTTGGGAGCTTTGACATTTAGAGCTGATAAATCGTTTTCACGTAGGATTTGTTATCTACATGACTGTGCTATTAGAATGTGCTTGAGCTTATATTTTCCCGCTGCTTTCCATCTTGATCTTCCCCCAAGTCCTTGTCGCCCCTCCTATTTGTTATAGAAAAATGATTTTAGCTTCTCCTGTAGAGACAGTACTAAAGGACAGGACAAGATTGCATCTGAATTGCGTATGACCAGAATGCACATACCTGAGAGATACATATTGCTTAGCTTAAGGTCTTGGAATACTGGAGATATTGAATCCAGGAGGTTACTGCTGTGCTGAAAGTGGAAAGAGAAGAATATTGAATCTGTATATTTTCACCTGTTCTTGAGTGCAAAACATCAGGTCCACAAGTAAAGGTCCATTTAAAGTGATTTATTGCTACTCATGCCTATGCACAGAGTTAGCACCTGCCAGGAGTTAGATGTGGGTTAATGGAATTCAAGGGATACTGGAATTAGTTTGATTGTGTCTACATAGTGATTCTAGGCTGATCCCTCTTTTAACTCCACCCCAGGTTCTGCTACCCTTCCCCATAAACCTGTTACTCTGAAGGCTAATAATTTCAAGATGAGGGTTGCCTCCTAGCACTGGAAAAGGAAATGGTTTGTTGAGATCATAATTGCTCTCATAGAAGATTCATCCATCCATGTTTTTTGACAATTAACAACTCGCGTTTTTTTTTTTATGACGGTCTGAAAGTTAAAAATTTTCAGAGTAAAACACATCCCTGTAACTACAAGAGATATCTGTTGATCATCCATCCAATATATGACTGGGATTGACATGATATATGTGTTCCAATATTTGAGGGGCTGATACAAAGAAGAGTGGGGGTTCAACCTATTCTCCAAAGCACCTGAAGGCAGAACAAGAAACAACAGATGGAAACTAATCAGGGAGAGAAGCAACCTGGAATTAAGGAGAAATTACCTGACAGAACAATTAATCAATGGAATGGATTGCCTTCAGAAGTTGTGGGTGCTCCAACCCTGGAGGCTTTTAAGAAGAGATTGGACAACCATCTGTCCAGAATGGTAGAGGGGCTCCTGATTGAGCAGGTAGTTGAACTAGAAGACCTCCACAGTCTCTTCCAATTCTATTATTTTTTTATATAAAGGTAAAGGTTCCCCTTGCACATATGTGCTAGTCATTCCCGACTCTAGGGGGTGGTGCTCATCTCCATTTCAAAGCCAAAGAGCCACCGCTGTCTGAAGACCTCTCTGTGGTCATGTGGCTGGCATGACTAAACACCAAAGGCACACAGAACGCTGTTCCCTTCCCACCAAAAGTGGTCCCTATTTTTCTACTTGCATTTTTACGTGCTTTCGAACTGCTAGGTTGGCAGAAGCTGGGAGCTCATCCTGTTACGTGGCACTAGGGATTCGAAATGCTGAACTGCCAATCTTTCGATCGACAAGCTCAGCATCTTAGCCACCGCATCCCTTATTCTGTTAGATAGTTTTGGGTAACAAGACTACACTTTGCTTTTGTGTTTGCAGGTAAGTATGTACATCTGGGTAGCCTAGTTTCCCAAGACTGTACATTCCTTCATTCTAAGTAGAAAATTCCTGTCTGCAGCCTACCCTTCTTTCTAACTGCAAGATCAGATTCCACACCCTGTCCCACACAAAGTATGAACCTTGGAAACAAGGTGCATATATAGAATAGAATAGAATAGAATAGAATAGAATAGAATAGAATAGAATAGATTTTTTTATTGGCCAAGTGTGATTGGACACACAAGGAATTTGTCTTGGTGCATATGCTCTTAGTGTACATAAAAGAAATAGAATAGAATAGAATAGAATAGAATAGAATAGAATAGAATAGAATAGAATAGAATAGAATAGAATAGAATAGAATTTTTTATTGGCCAAGTGTGATTGGACACACAAGGAATTTGTCTTGGTGCATTTGCTCTCAGTGTACATAAAAGAAAATATATTTTCATCAAGAATTCTAAGGTACAACACTTAATGATGGGGAGTTATTAGCACCTGCAGAAGGCAGCCAAGACTGATAGACATACAAAAACCCATAGCTGAAGAAACAGGTAGAAAAATTAGAAGAGAAACTGTCTCTTCTCACTAAAGAACTGAGCATGCTATTTCTCAAAAAAATATATGTTGTACATCAGTTGGAAAAGAAACCTGCATGAAGAGAGATATGGAATATCTTCAGGGAAATCATGAATGCTGGGCTAGAATTCAGAAAAGAACCACACAGGGATAACAACGTTTTGCTTCAAGTTCCATTTGTCACTCTAAATCACTTTCCTCCCATGGGTATACTTTGATCTCACCAAGTTTGTGTTGTTTTCCTATGGCAGATAGATTTTAATCTCTCCAGGATATTCTCCAAATGATTGGTGTGGAGTGGCTGGCTGGCTGGCTCTGTGAGATGGTCTGATCTACCAAGCTCAAGATGGACAAACCTATAACACTGTTATTGATTTATTCCTATTCAGAGCTGTAATATACAGATAGTTTGATTAATATAGGGGTAGAATCAAGTTCACGGGAAGTATTAGTAGTTCTTTATAAAGCAAGGGTCACCAACCCTTCGGACCTCCGGGACCACTAAATTCATAATTTTAAATCCCATGGACCACTAATATGATCTGCCTAATGACCAGCTGGGTGGGCGTGGCTAGGTGGTCATGAGACTGGGTGGGCATGGCTGGGCCAACTCGATGTCACTCACATCCAGGGGTGCCTCATCAGCCTCTACTCACTCCTCCCCTGCCACTCACTCCTTGCCTGGGCTCCTTAGGGCCCCAACTTAGGGCCCCAACAGGAAGCAGTTGTTGGAGCTAAGAAACCACCATGAGAAAGAGTTAACAAAACAGCTAGCTTAGTTCAGATTGGATCTGACTGAGAAGGAGGCTCAGCAGAAGCACCTCACTGAGGACTACGAGCATAGGCTTTCCAAGAGGAGGGAAGACCTGCGGGAGTGCAAGGCCAGGTACTGGCGTCTGGAGGCTCAGTGGGCTGAGATGGTCAGTCAGTTCCAGGCCATGATGCAGTCACACTGGAACAAGGCCCTCCAACTCTTTGGACATGACTGGTCTAGTGAAGAGAAGGACCAGGGGAGACATGATAGCAGTCTTCCAATATTTGAGGGGCTGCTACAGAGAGGAAGGGGGTCAAGCTATTTTCCAGGGCACCTGAAGGCCAGACAAGGAATAAGGGATGGAAACTGAACAAGGAGAGATTCAACCTGGAAATAAGGAGAAATTTTCTGACAGTCAGAGCAATCAACCAATGGAACAGAAGTTGCCTTTAGAAGTTGTGGGAGCTTCATCACTGGAAGCTTTCAAGAGGAGATTGGACTGCCGTTTGTCAGAAATGGTATAGTGTCTCCTGCTTGAGTGGGGGGTTGGACTAGATGACCTACAAGGTCCTTTCCAATTCTCTTAAGCTAATTTTTTTTTAAAAAAAGAACGGTTACAGGAATTGGGTTTATCTAGTCTAGTGAAAAGAAGGACTAGGGGAGACATGATAACAGTGTTCCAATATTTGAGGGGGTCTTACAAGGATGAGGTGGGTCCAACTATTTTCCAAAGCACCAAAAGGCAGGAAAAAGAAGCAATGGGTGGAAACAAACCAAGGAGAGAAGCAAGCTAGAACTAAGGAGAAATTTCCTAATTTGAGGACACTCAACCAATGGAACAGCTTGCCTTCAGAAATTGTGAGTGCTCACTAAAGGTAAAAGTAAAGGTTCCCCTCGCACATATATACTAGTCGTTCCTGACTCTAGGGGGCGGTGCTCATCTCCATTTCAAAGGCGACAAGCCAGCTCTGTCCGAAGATGTCTCCATTGTCATGTGGCTGGCATGACTCAACGCCAAAGGTGCATGGAACGCTGTTACCTTCCTACCAAAGGTGGTCCCTATTTTTCTACTTGCATTCTTTATGTGCTTTCGAACTGCTAGGTTGGCAGAAGCTGGGACAAGTCATGAGAGCTCACCCTGTTATGCGGCACTAGGGATTCGAACCGCTAAACTGCCGACCTTTCGATCGACAAGCTCAGTGTCTTAGCCACTGAGTCCCCTAGAGTTTTTCAAAAAGAGACTAGAAGCTTGCAAAAAGAGACTGACAACCATTTGTCTGAAATGCTATAGGGTCTCCTGCTTGAGCAGGGGGATGGACTAGAAGACCTCCAAGGTTTCTTCCCACTCTGTTATTCTATCTTCTATGATAACAACTCCTGGAATACCGTAAAACAATTTTTCAACACAGTTGATAAGTAAAGATCGTAAGCGGATGCATCTCATGTATTATCAACACTTAGAAAATTTACAAACAGCCATCTTGGGATATTGGAAGCTAAAGTGCGAAGAAAGATCTATTAATAGTGAGACGTGTAAGGAGTGTTGCTTAGCATTCGGAAATATGTGAACGATGAGGAAAGTGCTGGTCTCATCCCAATCAAAGCAGGCTGAATTGTTATCCTAACATAGAAAATCATTAATTCTTTGTCCAGGTTATTCAGCAAAAAAAAAGAAAAAAAAAGTCCTTCCATTTTTCTCTCTTACACTCCCACTGTTAAGAGAATAAAGATGAATCAGTCAAGACAGTGGGGACTGACTTGTTCATGTTTAAATTTAGAGAAAGAGGGTTTTTAATTTTATTTTTATCTCAGGGGCTGCCACAAAGAAGAGGGAATCAAGCTATTCTCCAAAGCTTATGAGGGTAGGACAAGAAGCAACGGGTGGAAATTAATCAAGGAGAGAAGCAACTTAGAACTAAGGAAAAAAATCCTGACAGTGAGAACAATTAATCATTGAAACAATTTCACTCCAGAACTTGTAAATGCTCCAACACTGGAAGTTTTTAAGAAGATGTTGGATAACCATTTGTCTGAAATGGTGTAGGGTTTCCTGCCTAAGCAGAGGGTTGGACTAGAAGACCTCTAAGATCCCTTCCAACTCTGTTATTCTATTCTATTCTATAATTTTAATGTTATTTTGATTGTTTAATCTAAATATTTTTAGATGATTTTTTTGTCTTTTTGTTTTAGAGGGGTCGAACGACTAGTCTTGTGGTGCAACCAAAACAATCTGGAACTGAACACACTCAAAACCGTAGAAATGGTGATAGACTTTAGGAGAAACCCTTCCATACTTCCACCTCTCACAATACTTGACAACACAGTATCAACAGTAGAAACCTTCAAATTTCTAGGTTCTATCATATCACAAGATCTCAAATGGACAGCTAACATCAAAAACATCATTAAAAAAGGACAACAAAGAATGTTCTTTCTGCGCCAACTCAGTAAGCTCAAACTGTCCAAGGAGCTGCTGATCCAATTCTACAGAGGAATTATTGAGTCTGTCATTTGCACCTCTATAACTGTCTGGTTCGGTTCTGCAACCCAACAAGAAAAACACAGACTTCAGAGGATAATTAGAACTGCAGAAAAAATAATTGCTACCAACCTGCCTTCCATTGAGGACCTGTATACTGCACGAATCAAGAAGAGGGCCGTGAAAATATTTGCAGATCCCTCACATCCAGGACATAAACTGTTTCAACTGCTACCCTCAAAACGACACTATAGAGCACTGCACACCAGAACAACTAGACACAAGAACAGTTTTTTCCCGAAGGCCATCACTCTGCTAAACAAATAATTCCCTCAACACTGTCAGACTATTTACTGAATCTGCACTACTATTAATCTTCTCATAGTTCCCATCACCAATCTCTTTCCACTTATGACTGTATGACTATAACTTGTTCTGGCAATCCTTATGATTTATATTGATATATTGACCATCAATTGTGTTGTAAATGTTGTACCTTGATGAACGTATCTTTTCTTTTATGTACACGGAGAGCGTATGCACCAAGACAAATTCCTTGTGTGTCCAATCACACTTGGCCAATAAAATTCTATTCTATTCTATTCTATTAACGTAAACGATCAGTTTTAATCAATGTAATTTAACCCAATCTTCATTGAATCCAGCAAATAAAATACAAAGTCAGAGTTAATTAAGAGAGAAGGAAAAATATAATTTAATATATATTTGCACTTGTACCGAAGACAGTTGGAAGTCAATCCCACCCTCCTTTTTTGTCACTTTCCCCCCTTTTCATCTTCTCTCCCCATTTTTCTCCCTTTCTTTCTTTCTTTCTTTCTTTCTTTCTTTCTTTCTTTCTTTCTTTCTTTCTTTCTTTCTTTCTTTCTTTCTTATTTTATTTATTTATTTATTTATTTATTGTTATTTTGTGTTTTCTTTGAACTCTAATAAAGCTGACAAAAGACAGTAGAGGCTGATGGTACACATGCATAAATTAGTCAGTTATCTTTCAGGTGATATTTTTGTCTCAGCAAAAGAAGACTTTGTTTGTTTGTTTATAAAATGCATATGGCTGCCTATGCCATGGAAAGTGACTCTGGGTGACGTACAACAGTGGTTCTTGCACTGATAAGGCTATTCTAGATTAATTTCTATCAGTGGTGAGATTCAGCCATTTCTGTCCGGATTGTACGAACCAGTAGCGATGACTGTGGGAGGCTCCGTCCACCCGCCTGGACATAATGCATGACTATGTGTGCGCTCACATTTACAAATCGGTAGGGAAGGTAAGTGAATCCCACCACTGAGTTCGATGGAATTGCCATTCTTCTTTGACAAAAGTTAATCAACTGACCAAACCCTATTTAAAAAATGTAGCAGAACTGTGAAAACAAGGCTATGAAACAATTGATTAATAAATTAGGTTAAACAAATGGAGAAATCATTTCCTGTGACTTCAGCTGCCATCGTTTTCCATTACTTAGAGACAATAATCTAAGTGAGGGGTAAAAGAATGTAACCTTATTCTGCTTTGCCTAATTAATAGTTCGTCTAGTGATTAAGATGCCCAGCTAGAAACCAGAAGATGGCTCTAGTCTTGCCTTAGTCATGAAAGTAACTGAGTGAGTTTGGGCTAATCACTGTCTCTCAGCCCAATTCACCTCATAGGATTGTTGTTGTGGGGAAAATAGGAGGAGAAAGAGGTTTGCTGCCAGGGGAGGATGGATGGATGGATGGATAAATACATAGATGATAGACTGATATAAATGATAGATAGATAGATAGATAGATAGATAGATAGATAGATAGATACGATATAGATAAATAGAGATAGATGATACACAAATATAGATGATAGGCAGACAGATATAGATAGATAGATAGATAGATAGATAGATAGATAGATAGATAGATAGATAGATAGATAGATAGATAAAAAGAGATAGATAATAGACAGATATAGATGATAGACAGCAAAAGACAAATAGATTAGAGATAGATAGATACATAGATAGATAGATAGAGATAGATAGATAACAACAGATATGATATAGATAAATATAAATGATAGATAGACAGCTATAGATGATAGATACAGGGGTGGGATTCAGAAATTTTAGAAACTGGTCCTCTGCCCCGTTGCTGGGTAGGCATGGCCATAGTGAGAGTGGCCTACTTGGCCTCCTGCACTATGGGGGTGGGGGGCAAAATGGCCTCCCCCAGGCTCTGTAGGCCCTCCAGAGGCTGGAAACAGGCCCATTTCTGGACTTCTAGAACTTCCAGTAGGCCCTATTTTTCACCCTCCAAGAGCCTCCGCATGGGCCCTGCACTTACCTGGCATCTAAAACAGGCTGGATGGAGACTCCTGGGAGGGGCAGGGTGGGTGGGGTGGGTGGGGTCAACCAGTCTTTGCAAACTACCAGTTTGGTGGTAACATCCAGTCTGCCCAAACTGGTCTGAACTAGCTGAATAACTCCCCTGGACAGACAGACAGACAGACAGACAGACAGATATAAATGATAGATGATATGTAGATAGATAGATAGATAGATAGATAGATAGATAGATAGATAGATAGATAGATAGAAAGAAATAGATATGATATAGATAAGTGGAGATAGATGATAGATAGACAAATATAGATGACAGACAGACAGATATAGATAGATAGATAGATAGATAGATAGATAGATAGATAGATAGATAGATAGATATGATATAGATAAATAGAGATAGATAATAGACAGATATAGATGCTAGACAGAGAAAAATATATTAGATAGATAGATAGATAGATAGATAGATAGATAGATAGATAGATAGATAGCAATAGATATGATAGATAGATAATGATAGATAGATTGATAACAATAGATATGATATAATAAATAGAGATAGATGATAAAATAGATGATAGATGGACCAAGATAGATAGATAGATAGATGGATGGATAGATAGATATGATATGATATAGATAAATAGAGATAGATAATAGACAGATATAGATGATAGACAAAGACAAATAGATTAGAGATAGACAGACAGACAGACAGATAGACACGGTAGGTAGATAGATGATCGATCGATAGATATAGAAACTTTTCTGCAGCCAAAGGCACGTTTAGAAACCCTGATCTACTGTGACCAAGCATAAAATGTGAGTGAGTTGCTATGGCAGAAACTTCCATTTTTGGAGAAAAGCTTCTGGCCAACATACAGAACAGCTCAGCAGGCTGTTGTCTGATGCTAAAGCTTCAGTTTATGGCCCCACTGAGAGCGATTTTGCACTTAAGTAAAAGAAAGAAAGTGGAGTTTAACTGTTAAAACACCTGCCTGGGAGGCTACAGCACAGAAAACAGCTCATCCGAGCATTCTTCAAAATTCACCTCCTGACACCGTGCCAGCAAACAGCCTTGTGGCTCTCTTCCCGGGAATTGAAAAGATCGGCCTTCCCTTTGTCAAAAGAAAGTTCTCATTCATTTTATTCTTTGGAAGACAAAAAAGGTGTAATTTCCCTGGGAAATTGCACATTCGCTTGCACTTCTGCCCTCCGCATAAATATACACTAGATCCGTTTCTGAAAGCTTCCTGCGGCCTTTTCAGTTGTTTGTGAACAGAAAACGCTTTAATCTTCAGCCAAGAAGCTTGCAATCTTTTGTGATGCTAAACGATGCATATTTATACAAATTAAGGCAAAATTGTGCAACGGTCAGTGCCCATTTTCTAATTGTACATTTCGTTTCGGCAGGAGCGTACACATTGCTTAGCTAATTATGCAGCTCTTGCTTGAGTTGATAAGCCTTGGTTAAACCGTGAATGGTGTTACAAAGTTAAGAAGACCGAAATCGAAGTCTTTCCTTATTTAGAACATTTTTATTGCCTTTTTTTTTTTTTTTGGCCTCCCAGAAATGTTCTATCGTTGTACAAAGTCGATAAAGGAGTTCTGGGAGAAAAACAAAGATAGAAAGGGTGACCGGCTCAGGATTATCCAGATTTAAAGATAGATCAAATCTGGAAATCTGACTCAGTACTCTCCCTCTGAGGAGAAAGACATTCTCTCAAAGTTAATCTGTCAACGATGACATGCCGTTGGATGGCGGAACCAAAATCCCCCAAAAATAAAAAAAATAAAAAAATGGTCTAAATTAGGAAAAATGGCAACAATAGGGGAAAAAAAAATCTGGAATTAAGTACAGGTAGTTCTCCATCAACAACAGATCATTTAGCGACTGTTCAAAGTTACGCCGACACTAGAAAAAGTGGCCATTTTTCACACTTATGCTCTTAATGCAAAGCAACATGCAATGGGAATGCGGAGAGACACAGAGACACGTATGTTGGCTTCTATCAGAAACAAGTAACAATAATGGCCTATTTTTGGTCAATGACAAGCCAAAAAAGATGGTTTCATTCTGGCAATTTAAATTTTGATCTAGATATGGGAAGAAGAAGGAGGAGAAGGAGGAGGAGGAGGAGGAGGAGGAGGAGGAGGAGGAGGAGGAGGAGGAGGAGGAGAAGAAGAAGAAGAAGAAGAAGAAGAAGAAGAAGAAGAAGAAGAAGAAGAAGAAGAAGAAGAAGAAGAAGAAGAAGAAGAAGAAGAAGAAGAAGAAGAAGAAGAAGAAGAAGAAGAAGAAGAAGAGGAAGAACTTTTTGCTCGGCCCAGATGGGGTGATGGGGTGGTCCCAGATATGGGCTTTCAGGTTCCTGCTACCCAGGGCTGAAATGTAAAATTTGTTATTACCGGTTCTGTGGGCGTGGCTTGGTGTGTGTGTGTGGGGTAATGTGACTGTGTGTGCATGGCCAACTTTTTTTGTTTTACTTTTAAAAACATTTTTTTACAACCTCTTTGGCTGAAGAGGCTGTAGAAAAAGTACTTTTAAAGGGTTCTGACGATCCCAGCTGAGTTGCCTGATCGTCAGAGGCTTTTCTTTTTTTATAAAAGCATTCTTCTTTTGCCTTTAAAAGAAAAAAAAAAGCCTCTGATGATCAGGCAACTCAGCTGGGATTGCCAGAGGAGACTTTTAAAAGCTTTTAAAGGGTTCTGATGATCCCAATTGAGTTGCCTGATTGCCAGAACCTTTTGAAAGCTTTTTTTTAGAACCTCTTTGGCCGAAGACGTTGTAAAAAAATGCTTTTAAAAGCCTCTGATGATCAGGCAACTCAGTTGGGATTGTCAGAGGAACCTTTTAAAAGCATTTTTTTAACAACCTCTTTAGCCGAAGAGGTTGTAAAAAAATGCTTTTAAAAGCCTCTAGCAAGGCCTATATGAGAGGAAATTTTATACAAATGAATATTAAATACAAAAATAAATTGCAGAAAAAGAAAAAGGAATTGGAAGAGGAAATTAAAAAGAAAGAACAATTATTGATAAATAGCCCAGGAAATAGTAAAATAAAAGAATCAATAAATATATTAAGAGGTCAGTTTAATATGTTGATGGCAGATCAAGTAGCAATTAATTTACAATATGTAAAACATAATACATTTAATAATGCCAATAAGCCAGGAAGATGGCTTGCCTATTTAATAAGGAAAAACAGAAATCACGAATGATTGATAAAATAGAATATAGGGTTAAGGAAGTTTACCAAAAGAACTTGATTAAAAAGCATTTTAGAGTATTATAGTAAGTTATATTCTAGGGACATGATTGATGATACAGAGATAGAAAGATATTTACAACAACAAAATATTTGTGAGCTTACAGAAAATCAAAGAGAAGAACTGAATCAATTAATTACTTCAGAGGAAATTTTGTTAGCAATTAAGCAACTTAAAATCGGTAAAGCACCAGGTACAGATGGTTTAACAGCTGTTTAAAAATTTACAAAATGAGATGGTTGAACCACTTAAAGAGTTATTTAATAAAATTCAAATGGGAGGAGATGTTCCCCCTTCATGGAGGACAGCCTTTATTTCGTTAATACCGAAGGAAGATCGAGATGGTATTAAAGCAGAGAATTATAGGCCTATATCACTTTTAAATACTGATTACAAGATATTTACCAAGATACTTGCTAATAGATTAATGCCAGTGATGAATCAAATAATTCATAATGATCAGTCAGGATTTATTAAGGGTAGGCAGATGAGATATAATGTGAGGCAAATCGTAAATTTACTTGAATATTTGGAACGAAACAACCAAGTCTCAGCGGCATTCCTTTTTTTGGATGCTGAAAAAGCTTTTGATAGATTGGATTGGCAGTTTTTGTTTAAAGTAATAGAAAAAATGCAATTTGGGGATTATTTTATCCATGCAATTAAAGCAATATATCAGAAGCAAACAGCACAAATAATAGTAAATGGTGGGTTAACAGAAACTTTTAAAATTGGGAAAGGGACGAGACAGGGATGTCCCTTGTCCCCATTACTTTTTATTTTAACTTTAGAAATTCTTCTGAATAAAATACGTGGTTCCGATCGAATAAAGGGAATTAGAGTTAAACATCAAGATTACAGATTAAGAGCTTTTGCAGATGACCTGGTTGTTACTGTATCTCAACCAATATACTCAGTTACTGGTTCAAAACTACAGGTTTTGAAATTGTTAAAAAGATTAAATATTTAGGAATATATATTACAACTTCAAATGTTAAATTATATAAAAATAATTATGAGGTATTATGGCAGAAGGTATGGAAAGAAATGGAGAATTGGAAGAAGTTACAGTTATCTTTGCTGGGAAGAATAGCGGCTATAAAAATGAATGTTTTGCCCAGGTTTTTATTTTTGTTTCAAATGATACCGGTGCTTAAGAATGATATTAAATTACAGGAATGGCAAAAGGGGATTAATAAATTTGTATGGATGGGCAAAAAACCAAGAATAAAATTAAAAATAATGCAGGATACAAGGGAAAGGGGGGGTCTTAAAATGCCTAACTTAAAATTGTATTATGAAGCAGTTGTCTTATCATTAATTACTGATTGGATTAATTTAACTGAGGAAAGAGTTTTGAATATAGAAGGTTATGGTTTGTTATATGGGTGGCATGCCTATTTATTATATGATAAGAAAGTAGATAAAATATTTAAAAATAATATAATTAGAAATGCATTATTGAGGGTTTGGAGGAAATATCAATATAAATTAGATGGAAAGATTCCAATATGGGCAATCCCGAGACACATGATAGAAAATATAAATATATATCAAAAGATGGAGGTAGTTACCTATAAAGAACTTCTTTGTATGGAAAAGGGGGAATTACAATTAAAATCTAGAGAAAAGATGGGGGAAGAAGGGAAAAATTATACATGGTTCCAATATGGACAATTACAAGCTAGATGGAAATTAGATCAAAAAATAGGTGTTAAGCAAATTGAGGATAATTTGTTAAAACAAATGAGAGATCAAGGCCAACAGCATATTAAGAGGTTGTATAATGTATTAGTAGAAATAGACTCAGAGACTGAATTGGTTAAGGATTGTATGATTAAGTGGGCACAAAATTTTCAGCAACCAATAATGTTGGAAACTTGGGAAAGAATTTGGGTGAGGAATGTTAAATTTACACAAGCGCAAAATATGAGAGAAAATTTTATAAGATGTTTTATAGATGGCATTTAGACCCCAAAAATTGTCATGTATGTATCCTAATGTACAGGCTAAATGTTGGAGATGCGATTGTGAAGATGCCACTTATTACCATATATGGTGGACTTGTAAAAAAGTTAAAGCATTTTGGATTAAAGTATGGTGGATCATGCAGAATATTTTGAAAAAGAAGATTAAGTTTACCCCGCAGTTCTTACTAGGAATAATTATGGATTGTACAGCTATAGAGACTAAATTGATTTTGAACTTAATAACAGCCGCAAGACTTTTGATTGCTCAATATTGGAAGAAAGAAGAATTACCTACAATTGAAGAATGGACACTTAAAGTATCAAATCTGGCAGAAATGGCAAAAATCTCTGCTTACTTGAAAGACTATACACAAGAAAAATATATTTTAGAATGGAAAATGTGGATTGATTATATTCAAAATAAGTATCAGATAAAAAAATATCGAATAGCATATGAGTAAATTTAGGAAATATTTTGTATTAGATATATTTCTGAAGGAGAGGGGAATTGAGAGTGTGATTAAGTGTGGAGAGACTAGAGATTATAATTTAGGAATTATTTTAGATTATGATTGTTAGTTTTGATACCCTGCATTTTGTTCTGGGAAGTCGGGGTAGGGGGGGGGGGATTGGGGGGGTTGAGGCTAGAGATGGAGTGATGGTTAATGTACAGGGATTATTGAAGATGTATAAATATAATTAATGTAGGGTCGGGTCTGCCCAGTTACCATTTTAGAACGGTGGGGAGAAAAGAGAGAGTAGGAGGTAGGAAAGAGGAGAAGAGGAAGGAAGAGGGGTAGAAGAGGGAGAAGGAAGGTGTAGGGTGGAGGGAGGAGAGGATGTAGATAAGAGAAGGAGAGGAAGGTCTGGAAAGTAAAAGAAGGTAGAAGAGGGAAGAGTGTTATAAAGGGTGGTGGTGACTGGGCAGGCCCGACTAAATGTATATAACTGTACATTGAATGAATTGTTTGACATGATTGTAAAAATAAAACTTTTTTACTAAAAAAAAAGAAAAAAAAGCCTCTGACGATCCCAGCTGAGTTGGGATCATCAGAGGCTTTTTTTTTTAATTTTAAAAGCATTTTTTGGCCGAAGAAAAATGCTTTTAATATTAAAAAAAAAAACCTTTGATGATTGCGTGGCTCAGCTGGGCATGGGGGTGGGCAGGGATTTTTGCTACCGGTTCTCCAAACCACTCACCGCCATCGCTGCTGGATCGGACAATCCGGTCCGAACCGGGAGCATTTCACCCCTGCTCTTACCCTATACTGGAATATCTCATATTTCAGCTCCTAGTGGACACATTAATCTTGTTTTCTTGGCAACGTATTTAGTCTTTCATGCCTTCTTCACGCTTCTTTCAATTTCCCAGCATACCGTGGAGTCCTAAATCTTTTTGTGGTATTGGTAGTTCTTGATTTACAACTGTTCGTTTAGTGACTGCTCAGAATTACAATGGCAGTAAAAAAAGTGACTTACAACCGGCCCTTGCAGCAGAGATGGTATTCAGCTGATTCGGACTGGTTCACACGAACTGGTAGCGAAAATCACAGGTGGGCCCGCCCCAGCTCTATGTTGTCCTATTTAGGCACGTTTTTGAGGCTGAGCAAAGCGCATGCACAGAAGGCCAGGGGCATGTGCGGAAGGTGCATGAAGCAAGCGCGTGTGCGGTGAACTGGTGGTAACAAAATGTGAAGCCCACCGCTGCCTTGCACATATGGTTGTTGCAGCATCCCCATGGTCACGTGATCAAAAGTCACAGGTTTGGCAACTGGCGTGGAGTTACAATGGTTGCGGTGTTCCATAGTCATGTGATCATCCCTTATGACAGGGGTCACCAACCTTTCGGACCTCAGGGACCACTAAATTCATAATTTTAGATTCCACGGACCACTAATATTATCTGATTAAGGACCGGCTGGGTGGGCATGGCTAGGTGGTCATGTAACAGGATGGGCGTGGACAACTCAATGTCACTCACGTCAAGGGGCACCTCGCCAGTCTCCACTCACCCCTCCCACCCAATCCTCTTCTACCCAGCCGGGTTCCTTAGGGCCCCAACAGGAAGCAGTTGTTGGAGCTAAGCAGCCACCAGGAGAAAGAGTTGGAAAACCAGCTCAGTTCAAATTGGATCTGACTGAGAAGGAGGCTCAGCAGAAGCACCTCACTGAGGACTACGAGCATAGACTTTCCAAGCAGAGGGAAGACCTGCAGGAGTGCAAGGCCAGGTACCAGCACCTGGAGGCTCAGTGGGCTGAGATGGTCAGTCAGTTCCAGGCCATGATGCAGTCCCATTGGAACAAGGCCCCCCCAGCTCTTCATCACCAGCGGCACATCCCTCCAGCCTTCACCCAAAGCCCCACACTAAGAGACTGAAGCAGACCCCTCTCTGCAGCAACACCAACGTTCATTGCACGTATCCGTCCCAGGGGCCGTAGTTTGAAGACCCCTGACTTAGTTCAATATAAAAAATGCAAATAATTTTTCTGCGGACCACCAACATTTTCTCGCGAACCACCAGTGGTCCACGGACCACCAGAATAGAATAGAATAGAATTTTTTATTGGCCAAGTGTGATTAGACACACAAGGAATTTGTCTTGATGCATATGCTCTCAGTGTACATAAAAGAAAAGAAAAGATACCTTCATCAAGGTACCACATTTACAACACAAATGATGGTCAATATATTTATTTATTTATTATTTATATTTTTATACCGCCCTTCTCCAAAGACTCAGGGCGACGTACATCAGAAATAAAACATAAATATCGACAGTTTAAAATACAATAACCATTAAAAATCTAATTCAATTACGCTGAAAAATTTAAAAATTTTGAATAAAAGTCATAAATAAAATTAATCCCCTTAAAATCCCATTAAAACATTCAATTTAAAATTGTATCAGGCCAGCCCTGCTTGATGAAAAAAGAAGGTTTTGAGCTCGCGCTTAAAGGTCTGAAGATCAGGGAGAAGTCGTAGCCCAACGGGAAGTTCATTCCCCAGGGCCGGAGCCCCCACAGAGAACGCTCTTCCCCTGGGGGTCGCCAGCTGACATTGTCTGGCCGACGGCACCCTGAGGAGGCTCTCTCTGTGGGAGTGCACAGGTCGATGGGAGGTTATCGATGGCAGGAGGCGGTCCCGTAAATATCCCGGTCCCATGCCATGGAACGCTTTAAAGGTGATCACCAATATATATCAATATAAATCATAAGGATTACCAGCAACAAAGTTACAGTCATACAGTCATAAGTGGAAGGAGATGGGTGATGGGAACGATGAGAAGATTAATAGTAGTGCAGATTTAGTAAATAGTTTGACAGTGTTGAGGGAATTATTTGTTTAGCAGAGTGATGGCATTCAGGAAGAGACTGTTCTTGTGTCTAGTTGTTCTTGTGTGCAGTGCTCTATAGCGTCGTTTTGAGGTTAGGAGTTGAAACAGTTTATGTCCTGGATGTGAGGGATCTGTAAATATTTTCATGGCCCTCTTCTTGATTTGTGCAGTATACAGGTCCTCAATGGAAGGCAGGTTGGTAGCCATTGTTTTTTCTGCGGTTCTAATTATCCTCTGAAGTCTGTTTTTTTCTTGTTGGGTTGCAGAACCGAACCAGACAGTTATAGAGGTGCAAATGACAGACTCAATAATTCCTCTGTAGAACTGAATCAGCAGCTCCTTGGGCAGTTTGAGCTTACTTACTTACTTTGAGTTGGTGACCGCTGCCTTATGAGCTTCCCAGCTGGCTTCCAAAAAGCAAAGTCAATGAGGGAAGCCAGATTCACTGAATGACCATATGATTCTCTTAACAATGGCAGTGATTTAATGAACAACCATGACTTCAAAGGTCATAAAACTGGACACAAATCACAGGACAACCAGCTCGCTTAGTAATGGAAATTCTGGTCCAACTATAGCCATAAGTCGAGGACTATGCGGTCTGTTTTTCAAGTGCTTCAAGTACCATTTGTGGTTTCTCCAGGCCATGATGAAGTCACATGGCCTGAAAAAGTCTCCTTTTTTCAGGAAAAAGTCTCCTCCAAGACTTTTTCTGCTGTTTTGAAATCATCTAAGCGAGGGGTCTCCAATCTTGCCAACTTTAAGACTAGTGGACTTTAACTCCCAGAATTCCTCAGCCAGCTTTGCTGGCTGAGGGATTCTGGGAGTTGAAGTCCACTAGTCTTAAAGTTGCTAAGGTTGAAGACCCCTGATCTAAGCAACCCATCCAAAAATCCATATAAAGATGGAATAGTATTAATAATATAAGTCAAGGTAAAACTGTGTTAAAACATATGATAACAAACCTTTAATTTTATTTTACCTGTTCATCTAAATTTAACTAACAGGTAATCCTCCATATGCTACCTGACTCCCAACAACTCTGTGTGTTTTGCAAATTGTGATAAACATTTAAAAACATGGAACCAATATAGAAACACCCAAAGACGACAAGGGATAAAGATAGCAGAGAAAACAAATTTGGATGGTAATGAAAAAAATCCTTGAAAAAAATCTGGGCAAAAAATTCCATCTTTGGAACCCTTTGAAATATGATTTTTCTTCTTCTTCTTCTTACAATCCTATAGTTCCTTAATTCAGGGTGGGGTCAGGGGAACTGGGTGGACTGAGCATTTATTGGCCGGATGCCCTTCCTGATACCTACAAGGAGTTCACAGCAGATATTTTCTTTTTTTTCCTTTTCCTTTTAATAAGTTTTTTTATAACACAACACAACATATCAAACACAAAACACATAACATACATTCCCTTTTTACAACTATTTCATAGCGGTGATCTCCTGATATTTACATTTTCTCCCAATTTCCTTTATAATATTTATATCCTTCGTGTCCCGTATTCCTCTATAATTCCTATCACTCATAATATTAAATTTATACATTTTATACACTATCCTACATACATCCTGCACTTATTGTTTCTCCCCTTTCATCGCTATTCATTTTTTCTAGACTCCAGCCACTTATATCATTATATCCAGTGGTGGGTTTCAATTTTTTTTGCTACCGGTTCTGTGGGTGTGGCATGGTGGGCGTGGCTTGGTGGGTGTGGCACAGGAAGGATACTGTAAAACCTCCATTCCCTCCCCACTCCAGGGGAAGGATACTGCAAAATCCCCATTCCCTCCCAATCAGCTGGGATTGGGAGGCAGATAATAGATGGTGGGGGGGCGGGCAGGCAGAATTTTTAGTACCTGTTCTCTGAACTACTCAAAATTTCCGCTACCAGTTCTCCAGAACTGGTCAGAACCTGCTGAAACCCACCTCTGATTATATCATATTATATTATATGTTCTATGACTAACTTGCTGCTGTATCCTTACGATTTAAATTGATTGTTTCGTAATATGATTTGATTGCTTATTTATACCTGAATTTGTATCTGAATTTGTCCAAAGCACCTGAGGGTAGAACGAGAAGCAATGGGTGGAAACTGATCAAAGAAAGAAGCAACTTAGAACTAAGGAGAAATTTCCTGACAGTTAGAACAATTAATAAGTGGAACGACTTGCCTGCAAAAGTTGTGAATGCTCCAACACTGGAAATTTTTAAGAAAATGTTGGATAACCATCTGACTGAGATGGTGTAGGGTTTCCTGCCTGGGCAGGGGGTTGGACTAGAAGGCCTCCAAGGTCCCTTTCAACTCTGATGTTATGTTATATGTTACCTTATGACTATCATTGTACCTTATGATTCTTAACAAATGTATCATTTCTTTTTATGTAGAGCACATGCCCTAAAGACAAATTCCTTGTGTGTCCAATCACACTTGGCCAATAAAGAATTATATTGTATTGTACCACTTATCCCATATTACATAATAGTCTGTATCTTCCTTTTCTTTAATTTTCTTTTGTTAATTTGTCCATCTCAGCACAATCTAAGTTCTTCTTTATCAATTCTTCCTCTGTTGGCGTATTTCCTTTTTTCCAATTTTGTGCGTATGAAATTCTTGCGGCCGTTATTCTTTGCGCCTCAAGAGAGAAACATCTACCTCTACCTAGGATCAAACTCTCAACCTTCCGAGTGGGAGGCAAGCATCTTCACCATTAGACCACTACGCCCCTCGCCCTTCGAAATACCAATATCAACCAATAATTGGTAAGCCACCCAGAACGATCTTGTTGGGTATATGGGCGGCATAGAAATTACAGTAAATGAATGAATGAATGAATGAATGAATGAATGAATGAATGAATGAATGAATGAATAAATAAATAAATAAATAAATAAATAAATAAATAAATACAGGAGGGGCCATAAAGAAAAGTAATAGGACTGTTTTATAATCAAGTGAAGTTTAAAAACTCGGCTGAAGAGACAGTTCTTGATGTGGCACCTTAAGAAAACAACTTTAAGCAGCCAACCCTAGAATTAACATTTCAGATCTGTGACTATTGTCTTCTAAACTTTAAAACTGCGATCTTGATGGGCTTCATAAAAGCCTGACACATTTTGATTGTATTTTTTATTTTTTTTGTGAGTTTGGTGGCACTTAATTCATTTTGCTCTCTTTAATGTTTCTCAGCACGGCTCATTCCTTTAAGTGCTCCCATCTATTACTGCACCTGCTGGTCTATTCTGTCCTTTCTCATCTTAGAAGCACGGGGGGAAGGAAAATAAAATAAAAAAACTCCTCCACCGCAGGTATTCCCAGGTGATAGGCATATTTATGGAGACAAATACTCTGCTGTCTTCTATTTATTGTCTCCTGTTTTATAACTCACGCCACCTTTTCCTCAAGCAAAACAGTCTTGATGTCTGTTTATAGTACAGGGTTTGTTTGTTTGTTTGTTTTGCAAGTCTCTGGAAGCATCCATGCCCAGTTCACGGAGAGATGCAGAATTGAAACAGGACGTTATCAATGTCACTGAAAGTTGCAGGAGTGTATAGTTGGAATGAGACAGAAGAATAAGTAATAGATAGTCTCAGAAGGCCAGAAACAGAAGTGACTTCTGGTTCATGAGGCTATTTTTCTTAGGATAGATAGTCAGTGGTTGGATTAAG